>NC_142884.1:52030309-52181824 GCF_051225735.1 Oryctolagus cuniculus | reverse complement strand
GCCGCCGCGGCTGGCGCACCGCGCTGATCCGATGGCAGGAGCCAGGTGCTTCTCCTGGTCTCCCATGGGGTGCAGGACCCAAGAACCTGGGCCATCCTCCACTGCACTCCCGGGCCACAGCAGAGAGCTGGCCTGGAAGAGGGGCAACCAGGACAGAATCCATTGCCCTGACCGGGACTAGAACCCGGGGTGCCGGCACCGCAAGGCGGAGGATTAGCCTATTGAGCCATGGCACCGGCCAAGGTAACACTTTTGAGGAGTTTGCTACACTGAAAAATGCGCAAAGTTGATAGTATGAGAAACAGGACTTTTTTTTTTTTTTTCCAGGCAGAGTTAGACAGTGAGAGAGAGAGACAGAGAGAGACAGAGTTATAGACAGTGAGAGAGAGAGACAGAGAGAAAGGTCTTCCTTCCATTGGTTCACTCCCCTAATGGTCGCTATGGCCAGCATTGTGCCAATCCGAAGCCAGAAGCCGGGTACTTCTCCTGGTCTCCCATGCGGGTGCAGGGACCCAAGCACTCAAGCCATTCTCCGCTGCCCTCCCGGGCCACAGCAGAGAGCTGGACTAGTACCCAGTGCCCCAGCTGGGACTAGAACCCAGGGTGCCAGCGCTGCAGGAGGAGGATTAGCCAAGTGAGCCACAGCGCCGGCCAAGAAACAGGACTTTTTAAAAAGAAGAGAGCCCAGAGCTGTGGCATAGCGGGTAAAGCCGCCGCCTGCAGTGCTGGCATCCCATATGGGCGCCTGTTAGAGCCCTGGCTGCTCCAGTTCCAGTCCAGCTCTCTGCTATGACATGGGAAAGCAGTAGAAGATGGGCCAAGTCCTTGGGCCCTTGCACCCAGGTGGGAGACCCAGAAGAAGCTCCTGGCTCCTGGCTTCAGATTGGCCCAGCTCCAGCTATTGCAGCCATCTGGGGAGTGAACCAGCAGATGGAAGACATCTCTCTCTTTCTCTCTTTCTCTCTCTCTCTCTCTCTCTCTCTCTGCCTCTGCCTCTCTGTAACTCTGCCTTTCAAATAAATAAATCAATCTTTAAATAAATAAATAAATAAATAAATAAATAAATAAATAGGAAATAGAATAATGTAGCAAGAGGCAAATGAACGATTTAGAACAGAAAGTGTACATGGTGGCTTGAGGTTCTTAGCAGCCTACAGGTCCCATGAGATGTCACAGACACGGTGTTTGGGGAGAGGAAGTTAGATAAGAGCTCAACATTTCCTCTTCTTTGAAAGAGGGAGCAGATTCGGCAGATTTGTCGTGGGGAAGCTGGAACAATTTTCTTCTGATTGTTTCAGTTTGTTTCCATGAAACAAAGAGGTAGGTCATAAGCTAAGAAAGTAAGAGGGAGGGTATTGAACATTTGAGGAGAAAAAGGTATAGAATGTATAATTTGGATAACCTGATTTTCTATCAAAACCCTACTACTCCAAGGTATATCGCCTTCAACAATTAAATTAACCTCTCTGACCCCCAGTTTCTTCGTCCGTAAGTCAGGGATAATGACACTTCCATCACAAGGTTAATCCAGCACCTCAGGGTGATTTTTATTTGGCTTCAGTTTCTTTTCTATAGAAGTAATCATCCTGGACCTTTCTCAATGGTATTCTGAAACCAACTATCACATGAGTTTATATTCAATAAGTATACACACGCCAGAAGAGATGATAGGAAAAAGGCTCAAGGGCACACCTTCCAATAGCTGTTCTAGGATTTAGGTTGATGCAAAAGATTCTACAACCAGAAAAAAAAGTAAATTATAGTAAAGAGAGCACACATACTGCAAATGCTGGATCTGCTCCTGGGTAAACCACTGGCTTGCTGCCTGCACATGGATAGCATTCAACCTTTCTATGCAGGTATTTCCAATCTGTAAAATGAAATCCTAGGACTTCAGCATCAGGTTCTTTCCAGTTCCAAATTTTTGGGTGCATGCGAATTATTCCTTTTATACATAGCTACACCTTGCCTACATAAAGTATGGCTTTAGAATGTTTGTATACATGAAGGTACTCCACAAAGTTATGGGAAAATACAATTTAAAAAATGATTTTAGTGTAAAAATAATTTTAGTGTAAAAAATTTTGAAATCTCTTTTTTATGCATTTTTTTTTAATTTATTTGACAGAGTTATAGACAGTGAGAGAGACAGAGAGAAAGGTCTTCCTTCTGTTGGTTCACTCCCCAAATGGCCACTATCTCCAGGAGCCAGGAGCCTCTTCCTAGTCTTCTATGCGCGTGCGGGGGCCCAAGCACTCGGGCCATCCTCCACTGCCCTCCCAGGCCACAGCAGAGAGCTGGACTGGAAGAGGAGCAACTGGGACTAGAACCGGCACCTATATGGGATGCCAGCGCCGCAGGTGGAGGATTAACCAAGTGAACCATGGCACTGGCCCAGTTTTTTCTTTTTTAAAAAAGATTTATTTATTTGAAAGAGCCACACACACACACACAGAGAGAGAGAGAGAGAGAGAGAGAGAGAGAGAGAGAGGTGTTCTATCCGCTGGTTCACTCCCCACTGACAGCAACGATTTGAGCGGCGCCAATCCAAAGCCAGGAGCCAGGAGCTTCTTCCGCTTCTTCCCGGGGCCAAAGGACTTGGGCCATCTTCCACTGCTTTCCCAGGCCACAGCAGAGAGCTGGATCAGAAGTGGTGCAGCCAGGGTTCTAACCAGCACCCACATGGGACACCAGCACCACAGGCGGCAGCCTCACCCGCTACACCACAGCACCAGCCCCTGCATAGTTTTTTCATAATATATAATTCCCATGAACTTTTTTTGAGACATATTTATTTATTTGAAAGAGTGATAGAGTGAGAGCAAGAGAAAGAGACCTTCCATCCACTTTTTCACTCTCCAAAGAGCCACAACAGCAGGGGTTATTCCAGGCTGTAGCCATGAGCCGGAGCTCCATATGGGTCTCCCACATAAGTGACAGCTGCTGCTTTCCAAGGATCATTAACAGGCAGCTGAATCAGAAGGCAAGTGGCAGGGATTCAAACCAGAGCTCTGATACGGAATGCCAACATTGCAGCTGGCAGCTTAGCTCACAGCACCACAATGCTGGCCTCTCCATGAACTTTTTGAATATTCCTTTATGCGTGGGTTTGTTTTTTTTTTTTTTTTGCAACAAAATAAACTTAACTTTTAATTCTATTTTCTTTTTTTTACTTTTATTTAGTAAATATAAATTTAGTAATAAATTTAGTAAATATAAATTTCCAAAGTGCAGTGTATGGGTTATAATGGCTTCCCCCCCATAACTTCCCTTCCACTCGCACCCCTCCCATCTCCCGCTCCCTCTCCCATTCCATTCACATCAAGATTCATTTTCAATCATCTTTATATACAGAAGATCGATTTAGTATATATTAAGTAAAGATTTCAACAGTTTGCACCCACACAGAAACACAAAGTATAAAATACTGTTTCAGTACTAGTTATAGCATTACTTCACACTGACAACACATTAAGGACAGACCCCACATGAGGAGTAAGTACACAGTGACTCCTGTTGTTGACTTAACAATTTGACACTCTTGTTTATGGCGTCAGTAATCTCCCTAGGCTCTAGTCATGTGTCGGGGAACGGGACAGCCTGGCCAGCTGTGCCCCTCCCGACATGTACAAGCACAAGAAGCTTAGTGCTGGGCTTTTTCCACCCTGCCCGCTGCTAATTGCAAGATCCTGTTTTGACTTTAAGCATCCTGTTATTGCATGTTTCCCACACTTACTCTTGCTGAGTTGGTAACATGTTTTCCGTGAATCATATATAAACAGGTGGACGGTGGGCGGGATATATAAGAGGGTTGGAGGAGGCGAAGACGGCGGGCATTCGCGACATGTAACGCGAGTCTGCTGAAAAATAAAGTGGAAGCTGAAAAGCCGATAAACACATCTGGTGTCTCCAAGGTCTCGCCGGCATTAACCTATCCGGAAGGTGTACGCCTGCAGTCATGAGTTGCCAAGGCTATGGAAGCCTTTTGAGTTCGCCACCTTCGATCTTATTCCAACAGGGTCATAGTCAAAGTGGAAGTTCTCTCCTCCCTTCAGAGAAAGGTACCTCCTTCTTTGATGGCCCCATTCTTTCCACTGGGATCTCACTCACAGAGATCTTTCATTTAGGTTTTTTTTGTTTTATTTGGTTTTTTTGGGGGTTTTGTTGTTGTTGTTGTTGTTGTTGTTGTTGTTGTTTTGCCAGAGTGTCTTGGCTTTCCAGGCCTAAAATACTCTCATGGGCTCTTCAGCCAGATCCGAATGCCTTAAGGGCTAATTCTGAGGCCAGAGTGCTGTTTAGGACATCTGCCATTCTATGAGTCTGCTGTGTATCCCGCTTCCCATGTTGGATCGTTCTCTCCCTTTTTTATTCTATCAGTTAGTATTAGCAGACACTAATCTTGTTTGTGTGATCCCTTTGACTCTTAGACCTATCAGTGTGATCAATTGTGAACTGAAATTGATCACTTGGACTAGTGAGATGGCATTGGTACATGCAACCTTGATGGGATTGTATTGGAATTCCCTGGCACGTTTCTAACTCTACCATTTGGGGAAAGTCCGATTGAGCATGTCCCAAATTGTACATCTCCTCCCTCTCTTATTCCCACTCTTATATTTAACAGGGATCACTTTTCAGTTAAATTTAAACACCTAAGAATAATTGTGTGTTAATTACAGAGTTCAACCAATAGTACTAGAACAAAAAAAAATACTAAAAGGGTACATCAACAGTCAGGACAAGAGCTGATCAAGTCACTGTTTCTTATAGTGTCCATTTCACTTCAACAGGTTTCCCCTTTGGTGCTCAGTTAGTTGTCACCGATCAGGGAGAACATATGATAATTTTCTATTTTCTACAAGCTTTTTAAAGTACCCTAACCCAACCCTCTTTCTTTAAATACTGATGTCACGGTCTCTGCCTGAGTATATTTAATCTTTATAGTAAGTGTTTAACATGTTAATAAGTTAAATTTTTAGTGGGTGTACTCTTTGTATTACTATACATAGAAAATTATATCAAGCTATTATATTCTAAATAAACATTATAAGGTTTTAGCAGAATATTCAAACATACTTTTGGGTGAAAGTCTTAAAATAAATGTATAACCTTTAAGACTCAGTATTCAGGGACCAGCATTGTGGTGTAGCAGGTAAAGCCTCCACTTGTGACGCTGGCATCCCATATGGGTGCCGGTTCATGTCCTGGCTCCTCTACTTCCATCTCCCTGCTAATAGCCTGGGAAAAGCAGCAGAATATGTCCCAAGCATTTGGTCCCCTGCCACCCACAAGGGAGCTCTGGATGAAGCTCCCGGCTCCTGGCTCCCGGCTTTGGCCTGGCCCAGCCCCAGTCCTTGCAGCCATTTGAGGAGTGAACCAGTAGATAGGATCTCTCTCTCGCTTTCTCTCTCTCTCTCTCTCTCTTTCTATATCTCCTTCTCTCTCTCTCTGTAACTCTGCCTTTCAAACAAATAAATAAATATTTAAAAAAAAAGAATCAGCATTCAATTTGACTTAATGAAGACAGGTGAAAAATATGACTTTTACCATGTAGGTTAATTTTGTGAAAAAATATCTTCCAATAATAAAGTCACAGATTAGGAAACATGAATACTTACAAATTTTAATGGAATAGCAATGTTTAGAATCACACATTTTTAGTTATTTGATGAGTCTCGGTTCCAGTAAACCCAGTGATAAGATGAACATGACTGCGTCACTTAGCAGAGGTTCCAATGTGGAGACTTGGATGAGCTATTTCCCATTCCCCTTCAATTGCTCCTGTAACCATCAACACAACATTGCTTTCATTTAAGCCATCATCCTAAATCTCTCAGACCATAGATGAGTTAAAAACTGGGTTGACATTATACTTAGTGAAGTAAGCCAGTCCCAAAAAGACAGATACCATATGTTTTCCCTGATCTGTGGTAACTAAGAGAGTGCCTAAAATGTAATGTACTGAAGTAAAATTAACATCTTGAGATTCGATGACTGCTTTTAGCCCTTGTCTCTACTGTTGAGGAACAGTGGTTTTTCTCTTCATACTATTTGTTGAACTCTGTACTTAATGTAGGGTTAATGTTATGAATGTAAAGTAAACTGAAAATAGATCTTTGTAAAAATTAAGGGTGGGAATACGAGAGGGAGGAGGAAGAAGGGGAGGAGTGTGGGCAGGAGGGAGGGTAGGGTGCGAAGTATCACTATGTTCCTAAATCTGTATATATGAAATACATGAGGCCGGCGCCATGGCTCAATAGACTAATCCTCTGCCTTGCGGCGCCGGCACCCCGGGTTCTAATCCCAGTCGGGGTGCCGGATTCTGTCCCGGTTGCCCCTCTTCCAGGCCAGCTCTCTACTGTGGCCAGGGAGTGCAGTGGAGGATGGCCCAAGTGCTTGGGCCCTGCACCCATATGGGAGACCAGGAGAAGCACCTGGCTCCTGGTTTCGGATCAGCGCAATGCGCCAGCCGCGGCGGCCATTGGAGGGTGAACCAACGGCAAAGGAAGACCTTTCTCTCTGTCTCTCTCTCTCACTGTCCACTCTGCCTGTCAAAAAAAAAAAAAAAAGAAAGAAAGAAAGAAAGAAAGAAAGAAAGAAAGAAAGAAATACATGAAACTTATATACCTTGAATAAATTCTTTAAAAATTAATTAATTTAAAACTGGGTTGATATTCCCATTACAGAGAATTCCCAGGCTCTGTTATCTCCTATCCATCACCTTTTGGTGTGTCTGAAAATTCAACTGGCACTCTTCTTTTTTTATTTTTTTAAAGTGTTTTGAGACCATTTTCTTTTCTTTTTAAGATTTATTTGAAAGTCATAGTTACGGGTCAGCACTGTGGCATAGCAGGTAAAGCAGTGCCAGCATCCTATATGGGCACCAGTTTGAGGCCTGGCTGCTCCACTTCCGATCCAGCTCTCTGCTATGGCCTGGGAAAGCAGTAGAAGATGGCCCAACTCCTTGAGCCCCTGCACCTACATGGGAGACCTGGAAGAAGTTCCTGGCTCCTGGCTTCGGATTGGCGCAGCTCCAGCCGTTGCGGCATCTGGGGAGTGAACCAGTGGATGGAAGACCTCTCTGTCTCTCTGCCTCTCCTTTCTCTGTGTAACTCTGACTTCCAAAATAAATAAATCTTTAAAAAAAAGTCATAGTTACACAGAGAGAGAAGGAGAAGCAGAGAGAGAGAGAGAGAGAGAGAGAGAGAGAGGTCTTCCATCTGCTGGTTCACTCCCCAAATGGCTGCAACAGCTGGAGCTGTGCCAATCTGATGCCAGGAGCCAGAAGCTTCTTCCGGGTCTCCCATATAGATGCAGGGGCCCAAGGACTTGAGCCATCTTCTATTGCTTTCCCAGGCCATAGCAGAAAGCTGGATCAGAGGTGGAGCAGCCAGGAATTGAACCAGCACCTATATGGGATGCCGGTACTGTAGGCAGCAGCTTTACCCCCTCCGCCACAGCAACTGCCCCAACTGGCACTCCTCTTATAGTCAAGTTACTAGATGAAGTGAGTAAAAATGCAGGATGCTTATTTAACTTTTAATTTCAAATACATTGCAAAATAGTTATTTCATATAAGTATGTTCCCAATAGTGCATGGGACGTAGTTACATTCAAAAATTACTTATTATTTATCTGAGAATCATCCTGCTTTGTATCTGACAACCCACAATCATAGCCCACCCTACCATTTGCTAGAATCCAGGAAGTGCCCTGAGATTCTAGGAGTGGGGGGGACGATGATAGTTTCTGATTTTTAGAAAGTGTTTATTAGGGGCCCAAAATAGCAAGGTTTTTTGATTTCTTAATTCAATATGATTTTTTAATTAATCAAAATGAAACGATGAACTATTTTGTGTTTGTTTGACAATTCCTGCATTCATTAAGACTTAAGGTCCTTTATTTTGCCAAGCTCTTGCCAAAGCAATGTGGAAATGGTGGTGAACAAAATGGGATGTCTTCCTCGTGGAGGCTCAGCTAACACAGAAAAGGCATGCAATATTAGTGTCAGAAATGCACAAGAACCAAGAGGTGCAGGGAAGAGAATTACCAGGTTTCAGAAGAGAGTAAACAAAGGGAACCGACTTCATCTAGGAGTATAGTTGGAGTATAGAGAAGTTAGAGAAGGTCTCTCAGAGTCTGAGCCCCAAAGTTTGAGTAGATGTGTGCCAGAAGCACTGAGGGAAGAGTAGAGGCATCTGGGAGAAGGCCAGTGCAGGTAGACTATGGTGAAGTCACTGCACAAATGAATCACTAGAAACAAGTGGCGGCTCACACCTTGAATACGTGTATCAAATTATCACACTGTACCCCATAAATATAGCCAATTAAAAAATAATTTTAAAGCTTCTTGATAAACAGAAATAGGTGGGGGCCAGACCAAGGAGGGTCTTCTGAGTCATGTTACGGATTTGGGGTTTTAGTTTTAATGGTGTGAAGAAGCCCGTGGAGGCTTTTTAGCAGTGTGGCGACATGATCAAAACTGCCTCCTTACACCAGTGCATCTGCCTGCAGTGTGGAAATGAAAGAGTATAACTGCAGAGAACAGGCCGCTGAGAAGAGGAAGCACAAAATGAGCGTGTCTGAAACTAAGGGAGTGACAGTGAGATACGGACAGGATTTGTCACTGAATAGAGGCAGGGAGTGAAGACGTGAGATGTCAAAGGTGAGTTGGTAACAGTGTGGTACTGTGGGCAGGAAGAAATGTCACTTCCAAAGAAGGACATTGTTAGAGTAGGTCAGGCTGACCAAGGAGCAGTTTAATTTTGACTTTGTTGAGTTTGAAACCTGTATATCACCTTTACCCTTCTACCTGGCCCCTTGTATCGCAACCATGTGAACCTGCAAATGAAAAGACTGGAGTCATTAGCATTAAATTGTGGGACCACAGTGTTCTGTATTCAGAGATGTTTACTTTCATAGTCCAAATACAAATGAAGAGGAAATGTTAATTATCCAGGCCAGAGCCTAAAGAGTTCTGGTCAAGTAATGACCCATAACTGGAACCAATTAAACCCTGAGATTTGGGAGATGGGCTGGTAGTATTGCTCACCAGGTACAAACAAATCCTAGCACTGATGAAATCTGTCCCCACTAAGTAAAAAAAAAAAAAAAAAAAAAAAAAAATTCAGATAAGAAAAATCTTTTTTTTCTTCATATACCATTTATTGATTTCCTTCTTGACAATTTGACAGACAAGATACAAACAAAAAGATGCTTTTGGAACTGACTTCATTTTAAGAACAGAAAACGACAATCTGGCTGACTGGCTGAAACTACTCGTTAAGAAAGGAAATGAATTTTCCACCCCATTCTTAGCATTTTCCATTAAGCTAACTGTATGAACATTTACATATATTGTTCAATATTATGGAGCTAATTTTATTCTACATAGGAAAGTTTTATTCTACATAGGAAAGTTTTACTGAAAAAGAAAAGATAGCAAAATTATCTTACATTTCTCCCTTCACATATATCCTGAGATAGAATGATAACCCCATCTAGAGTTTATCATAGGAAATTGTTGAACAGAAGGGAACTATATGAAAATGATTCCACTGGATAAAAATGCTTGAAAAATGTTCCAAGGATACATTTACATGATTTCTAGACTTGTTTTCCGTGTGGGATGAGTATGAGTAGTATGGTATAAATGCATCTTATTAATAAATTAAATATTTATGTATGTGGATATAGTTATAGATATTTGGGCAGAGCTTTGTGAAAAGATGAAATTCACAATACATTTCTCACTTTTTAACATACTTACACAGCACAGTAATGCATTTTTAAAAGATTTATTTATTTATTTATTTTGAAAGAGTCCCAGAGAGAGAGAGAGGGAGAGACAGAGACAGAGAGATAGAAAGAGATCTTCCATCTGCTGGTTCACTCCCCAGATAGCTGCAATGGCCAGCACTGGGCCAGGCCAAAACCAAGAGGCAGGAGCTTCATCCATGTCTCCCATGTGGGTGGGAGGGACGGACCCAAACACTTGGGCCATCTTCCGCTGATATTCCCAGGCCATTGGCCGGGAGCTGGATTGGAAATGGAGCAGCTGGGACACAAACCATTGCTCACATGGGATGCAGCTTTATCCACTACACCACAACACCAGCTCCAGTGCACATTTTTTTGAAAAGATTTTATTTTTACTTATTTGGAAGTCAATGTGACGAGAGAGAGAGAGAGAGAGAGAGAGAGAGAGAGAGAGAGAGAGAATGTTTCTGTATACTGGCTCACTCCCCCAAATAGCCACAGTGGTCAGAGTTGGATCAGGAGCCAGGACCTCCATACAGGTCTCCCACATAGAGGTCCAAGTGTTTGGTCCATCATCCACTGCTTTCTCAAAGCGCATTAGCAGGGAGCTAGATTGGCAGTGGATCAGCCAGGTCTCAAACTGGCACTCTAATATGGAATGCGGTGTAGCAAGTGGTGGCTTAACCTGCTACACCACAATGCCACCCCCACCTTAATGACATAAATGTATATTGTGCCATTTTCACATCAACATCCCACACAGAAACATTTAAAATCATTAAAAGGGGGCAGATGTTAGCCTAGTGGTTAAGTTGTCTGCATCCCAAATCAGAATGCCTGGTTCAGTACCCAGCTCCACTCTTGACTTCAGTTTCCTGCTAATCGCACTCTGGGATACAGTGCCGATGGCTCAAGTGATTGAGTTCCTGCCACCCACACAGGAAACCTGGATTGGGTTCGTGGCAACTAACTGCCCTCAGCTGGGGTGGGGTCTATTGGGGGCACTTAAGGGGAGTGAACCAGTGGATGGAGTGCTCTGTCTTCCTCTCTCTTTCCAATCTCTGCCTATAAAATAAGTTTTAAAAAGAAAAAAAAACACATTAAAAGTAAATTTTCTAATATCTTCATTGAGAGTATGTGTTCAACCTGTTCTTTGAAATAAAGCATCAACCATCACTGCAATTCTGAGAACTAAGCTGTTAAGAGTCTGTGGTGACGAGCATGGGCTCCTTGCGGGTTGCTGACAGTATAGACTGCTACAAATGGCTCATTGTACTTCTGAGCCATGCTAATGATCCATGCCTAATGGATCATGAAGAGCATCTTGAAGCCTCCTTTTCCCTGAACATCGTCAACTCCCAAGACCTTGTCAAACAGCACCAGTGGTTGCCATGAGGAGATCCCCCAAGCATCCCTCCCCCAAAGCAACCTTTCAAAAACAGGCAGCAAAATTCAAGGAGGATTCAACAGTGCACATCTGAGCTTTAAAAAAAATTAAACTTGAAATTGTTCTTGAGAAATTGGCATTTTGCAGTGGAAAGAGTAAACTACTACTCTGTGGGAGTTCCACTTTTAGCCAACTAAAATAAAATGGTAGGTAATGGTGACAGAACACTTAGTGACATGCAGCAAAAAGTGCTTTACATGTGTTGCCTCTTTTAAATTTTGTGACTTTCCTATAAGTTGCATTATCATTCTCATTTTATAGATGAAGTCCTTAGAAAAGCCAACAGACCTCCTAAGGAGACATTCTTCATTTAGGAAGGGGCAAACAGGGATTCAAACCTAGGTCTCTCAGGTTGTATGCTATGAGCTACAAGTACCTTTAAGGTCCTCTTGTGCCATCATACAGAAATCTGTGAACTCCGAAAATTTTCCAGACATCCAGTGGAAATCATATATTTACTCGTTAAGAAATTCCCAAAAGAGAAAACTTAGAGTTGAAAGAATTGGGTTTAGGGGTCAGCGCCGTGGCTCACTTGGTTAATCCTTCGCCTGCAACGCCTGCATCCCATATGGGCGCCAGTTCTAGCCCCGGCTGCTCCTCTTCCAGTCCAGCTCTCTGCTGTGGCCGGAGAAAGCAGTGGAGGATGGCCCAAGTGCTTGGCCGCCTGCAACCGCATGGGAGACCAGGAAGAGGCACCTGGCTCCTGGCTTCGGATCTGCGCAGTTCCGGCCATAGCGGTCATTTAGGGGATGAACCAATGGAAGGAAGACCTTTCTCTCTGTCTCTCTCTCACTGTCTATAACTCTGCCTGTCAAATAAATTAAAAAAAAAAAAAGTCACTATAAAAAAAAAAGAAAGAATTGGGTTTACATCCCTGCTCTGTCATCTGTGTCCTGTGTGACTTTGGGAAAATTACGTAGCACTTCAATGTGGCTATGATAAATTCATTGAGATAACTGACATCATACACACACACACACATACACACACACTTTTTTCAGATAAACATACTGGTTAAGAACAACCCTAGAGGCAGGTGTTTGGCCTAGCAGTTAGGCTGCTCCTTAGGATGGCTGTATCCCATATAGAAGTACCTGAGTTTAATGTCCACCTCCAGCTCCTATATCCAGCTTCCTGCTAATTCAGACCCTGGGAGGTAGTGGTGGTATCTCAGGTAATTGGGCTCCAATCCAATTGGAGACCTGGATCAATTCCAAACTCCAAACTTCAACCTGGTCTAGCTTGCTCTCATTCTTGCTCACTCTCTCACTCTCTCTCTCTCTCCCATGAATAAATTTTAAAAGTGGTTTTTAATCATAAAAATCCAACTCTGGGTGTGACTATATCCAAACATTGTTAACTCCTTTGTTCAGAGAGTTAAAAAACAAACAAACAAAAAAAAAAAAAAAACTGCAGTGCTAAATCTCATTCAATCCACTCTAGGTTACAAGATTACATAAGCCAGGTTTTGGGAACTATACTGATAGGAGTTTATTGTGTGGTTGTCTTAGAAGGGTCCTGGGTCCAGACGATGCCCCCATGTATGAAAGCAAACTCTTTCAAGTGAAACGATTTTTTACCACCAGCTGTCCTGGGAAGAGGTATTTCTAGGACAACAGAAGAGGAGTCGGAAGATTCCCCTTTTGACAAGGGAGACCATAGCCCTTTCCTTAGTCTAAGGATCCAGAGCACTTCATCTAGTGTTGGGTACTCTTAGCCACCGTGACACGGCTCCAAAAAGAAGAAAGGAATCAGTCTAGGGGGAAGATCTACGGTGATACCATATCTGTGAAGTACTGCATGTTTTACTTCTTTTCCTGGTATCAACCTTCAGTAAAATCTCTTCTATGACCTAGAACAAAGTTCAGCAAACATTCTGTGTAAAGGGTCAAATAGTAAATATTTCAGACTTTGTGAGCCTTGCTGTCTGTGTTGCAACATTGTAGTATTTGTTGGCTGTGCCCCAATAAAACTTTATATACACTAAAATTTTAATTTGATTTTCATACATGATGAAATTTTATTTCAAACATTTAAAAATGTAACATCCATTCTTTACTTATGCTATAAACAACACTGGCAGTAGGGAGGAAAGGAGCTGGTGTTGTGGCACAGTGGATTTGACCACCATGTGCAATGCTGGCATCCCCTAGGAGCACCTCTCCCTCTCTCTGCCTCTGTAACACTCTGCCTTTCAAACAAATTTTTAAAAATTTGGGGAGCGGATGTTGTGGTTTAACAGGTTAAGCCACTGCCTGCAGTGTTGGCATCCCTTAGGGGTACCGATTCAAGTCCCGGCTGTAGCTCCCTGCTAATATACCTAGGAAAGCAATGGACTATGCCCCAAGAGCTTGTGTACCCACGTGGGAAACCTGGATGAAGCTCCCGGCTCCTGGCTTTGGCCTGGCCCCGCCTCAGCTGTTTGCAGCCATTTAGGGAGTAAACCAGCTGATGGAAGATATTTCTTTCCTCTCTCTCTCTCTCTCTCTCTCTCTCTGTAGAAATAAAATAAATATTTAAAAATAAATAAATAAATCTTTTTTAAAAAATCTGGGTGGTAGGAGTGAGTGGCAAGTAAGATAGCCCCATTCCTTATCAAAGTACCTGCTTTGATTCCCAGCTCCAGCTCCTGACTCCAGCTTCCTGCTAATGCAGACCATAGGAAGTAGCAGTGATGGCCCAAGTTGGTGAGTCCCTGTCACCCGTAAGGGAGTTCCAGGCTGCTGGTTTCTGTCTCTCTCCTTCCCTCCATCCATCCATCCATGCTTCAAATAAACAAATTAAAAAATTAAAACAAGTAACAGACAATACATGAACCATGAGTTGGATTTTCTCAACTCCTGTTCTAGGAAATTGAAGATAAAATCATGTCCTTCTAGGAAATATATCCTCCTCTGAGGACTTGAAGATGGAAACTCACTGCAACAGTTACCGTCGGAAGACAGCTATATTCCACTGAATTTCAGAATGTCAACAGAATGCAATAATATCCTTTAAATTTCTGGAAATTGATTATTATAGATGTGAAGCACCAGTCACATGCCTGGTACACAGAACACGCTCTGATGACACCTGATTCCTCCCTCCCTCCCTTCCTGCCTACTTGCCTGCCTGCCTGCATTATTCCTTTCTTCCTCTGTCTTCCTCCCTTTCTTTCTTCCTTTTTTTCTTTTACTGATTTTAGCTTCATAAACTCATTGTGACTGTATTCAATTCATATCTGAAATTTGGGGATTTTTCCTAAGTCTGACTAATAGAAAAATAGAAAAGTCAAATCTTGCATTATTTAAAATAAAATACACAGTTATTACAAGTTCAGTAATTGTTACTTTTGAGAGAACAAATTTTTCAAGTTTTATAGTCAAGGGACAAAAACAAAATTAGAGAACATACAAAAAGATTCTCTGATGGTGGTCTTTACCACACACCCCCCATGTAAAAATTTTCCCCTTTGTCTCCACATTCTGCACATGCCCGTGTGTATGTGTACATAGTCATGTGTGCCTTTCTCCAACCTTTACTTTTACACACACTTTGAAATAAAAACTTTCATTAAATTCATTCATCTTTTGGATTAGCCAAAGGAGAGCTTTGTAGACATTAATGTAGCATAAAAAATCAATACATCACAATTAGGAAAAAAAGGCTATTGGAAAGCCTCCTGGCTTTTATTTTATTTTATTTTCCCTCAGACACATTCAGTGTGTTTGAACGGAGAATAATGTTGCTGTTCATTCCATCAGCCAGAATTCTTGAACCAACGAAGCCAATGGACACTAATGAAAAGACATTTTTCATGTCCGTTACATTTGACTCAACACCAAGTTGCTTAATGAATTACATTTGGGTTTCACCTTAGAGTTGATTAAATATTTAACATTTGGAACAAAAATACAGCTGCATTTGGTAGGTTAAGGGTGAGCCACAAAATTGTTTCTTGAAACCAATTCTAAAAGTACATTATAGGTAACGCTTTTAAAAATGATCTAACCCAGTAAACCAGTATTTCAGGTGAGAAAACTGAAGTCCAGACACTCAGGTGGCATGTTCTGGGTCATCCAGGTAGATTTTGATCTGCCACTGATTTTAGCCACAAACTCCTTTCAGTTGTCACTCCTTTTGAGAAGCAGAAAATGTTGTTTATTTTAGGATGGTGAAATCCTAGTTTTCATAGATTGCCCCTCTTTTTGAACAGGTATAGGCTTTGTACCTGACTTCAGGGTGCACATATTTCTGTCAACTCCATATCAGGTTTCTGCTTTAAAAGAAAGATGTGGATTTTAGTGCCTGCCCATGGGTAGCACAGGGGTAAGTCTCAACATGTCTGAGTGCAGGATTTATTCTTGAAGTTGCCAGCTCCAGTTAGTTGCAAATGTAAAAGACACCAGTTTCAAAAATAACAGCATATTGCAATGAAACCATAAAATATGTTTATTATGCTCCTTCTCTGAGGACAATTGACCACACTAGAAAAAGTAGATTGATAAGATGTAATGGCTTTTTTTAACTTAAATGTGATTTGGGAAAATTAATACTAGGTTCTGATTTAAAAGCTGTTTAGGATAATGAAATTGTAAAGCTATTTCCATTATTTTGACCCAATTAATTAACTTGATAGCATTATTGAGGTATAATTGATATGATAAATGCACATATTTAAGGGACATGGTCTGACTAGTGTTGATACTTGCATATGCTCATAAAACCATCATCACAGTGAAGACAATAAACATTTCCATGCAAATCAGGTAGACAGCAGGGATAACTTCTGTTGGATAGCACAGTAGGGTGACTAGCTTACAACATCATATTATCTATTTCAAAATTATTAGAAAAGAGGAATACAAAGGTTCCTAACACAAAGAAGTGATAAATGTTTGAGGAGCTAAAAATGCTAATTACCCTGACTTGATCATAAACATGTAAAATGCATGATTGAATTATCACACTAGTTTCCATAAATATTATGTGTCTTTAAAAATTTTTTAAGACAGTAAACATTTTCATGATGTCCAAAAGTTTCCTATTACCTCTTAGTAACCCACCCCCTCTCCAACTCTGTCCCCTGCCAACCATTAATCTGCTTTTTTGTTTGCTCTTAATTTGCTCTGTTCTACTGGTTGCCAAATGAACTTTTATTGAAATATTTTCCTTTGCAGTTCTCACCTAGGTGGGCATTCAATTATACCACAGCTGATTTCATCTGTGAAGCCATGAGGGTGGTAGCCATCAACATTGCAGCCCCCAGAATAGGCAGTCCCCAGGCTTTCTTTAACGGTTCCAGAAAGTACTCCCACTAAAGGACAGTGCTACATCTGTCAGACAATGTTGACAATCTCATCAGAAGTGACTACTTCATGAACGACATTTGGCATGGTGATTAAGATGCTTCTTGAAATGCCTGTATCCCATATCAGTGGCCTAGAGTCCTGGTTCCGCCTCCAATTCCAGCTTCTTGCTAATGTGCATCCTGAGAGTCAGCAGGTAGTAGCTCAAGCACTTGGGTCCCTGCCATATGCAAGGTCCAGACTGAATGCCGGTTTTCTGATTTCAACCTGGCCAAACCCTGGCTGTGTGGTCATTTGGGGACTGAGCTAGTAAATAGATATCTCTAGCTCACTCACTCTCTTCCCCCTCTCTATCTCTATCTCTATCTCTCTCACTACCTTTAAATAAAAATAAATACTTTTTTAAAAAAGATTTTATTTATTTATTTATTTGAAAGGCAGAGTTACAGAGAGAAAGTGGCAGCAAGAGAGTGAGCGAGTGAGAGAGAGGTCTTCCATCAGCCGGTTCACTCCCCACACTCTTATGGGATGCTGGCGTCCTGGGCGGCACCTTTATCTGTTATGCCACAGCACCGACCCCTAAATACTTTTTTTTTTTTTTTTTTTTTTTTTTGGACAGGCAGAGTGGACAGTGAGAGAGAGAGAGACAGAGAGAAAGGTCTTTTGCCGTTGGTTCACCCTCCAATGGCTGCCGCAGCCGGCGCACTGTGCTGATCCAATGGCAGGAGCCAGGTGCTTCTCCTGGTCTCCCATGGGGTGCAGGGCCCAAGCACTTGGGCCATCCTCCACTGCACTCCCTGGCCACAGCCGAGAGCTGGCCTGGAAGAGGGGCAACCGGGACAGAATCCGGCGCCCCGACCGGGACTAGAACCCGGTGTGCCGGCACCGCTAGGCGGAGGATTAGCCTATTAAGCCACGGCGCCGGCCCCCTAAATACATTATTAAAAAGTAGTTCCCTGGGAGGCACTGTGGTGCAGTAGGTTAATCCTCGACCTGACGGGCCTGCATTCCAGATGGGCGCCAGTTCTAGTCCCAGCTGCTCCACTTCTGATCCAGCTCTCTGCCATGGCCCGGGGAAGCAGTAGAAGATGTCCCAAGCACTTTGGGCCCCTGCACTCACATGGGAGACATGGAAGAAGCTCCTGGCTCCTGGCTTCAGATCAGCTCAGCTCCCGCCATTGCAGCCATTTGGGAAGAGAACCCATGGATGGAACACTTTTCTCTCTGTCTCTCCCTCTCACTGTCTGTAACTCTACCTCTCAAATAAATAAATAAATAAATAAAATCTTTTAAAATAAAAAAGCAGCTCCCAAATTACCAACATTGACTTTTCCTTAAGGACTCTAATGACCAGGGCAGTGGTAGAGGGCACCACCTCAGCCTCGGCCTGTCTATTCTAAATGGTCTGTTCCATGGTAATCCTTACATATCTTTTTTGTTTGTTTGTTTGTTTGTTTTTGACAGGCAGAGTGGACAGTGACAGAGAGAGACAGAGAGAAAGATCTTCCTTTGCCATTGGTTCACTCTCCAATGGCTGCTGCGGCTGGCACACTGCAGCCGGCACAGCACGGCCGGCACACCGCACTGATCCGAAGGCAGGAGCCAGCTGCTTATCCTGGTCTCCTATGGGGTGCAGGGCCCAAGCACTTGGGCCATCCTCCACTGCACTCCCGGGCCACAGCAGAGAGCTGGCCTGGAAGAGGGGCAACCGGGACAGAATCCAGTGCTCCGACTGGGACTAGAACCCAGTGTGTCGGCGCCACAAGGCGGAGGATTAGCCTATTGAGCCGCGGCACCGGTAATCCTTACATATCTTACAATCCTTACCTTGGTGATGTCCTCATGAACCTTCCTTTGGAGATAGACCCAAGAGACTCATCTTAGCAACCAGAGCAGGCATGGTAATACCTCCCCAATCAGCACACCTAAGGTACCCAACTTCGCATTTCTTGGTATTGAACTAGGGCAACAAGGTGGAGGCGGGTGGTGTCGGACTATCCCAGATATGAGATGACTGAGGAAAGTTTCACCATGACTTCCTCTAAGCCACAAACTGAAACCTGCTTTTAACTTGTATTTTCTAGAAATGTATAAAAATGAAGTCATGTAGTATGTACTCTTTTGTGTCCAACTTCTGTCACTCAACATAAATGATTTTTAGATTCAGCCATGCTGTTGAACACGTCAATAGTCTATTCTCTTTTTTTTTTAATTTGCTGTAAGAATATAGTAAAATTAATTTAAAAGTGGACCACAGACCTAAATGCTAACCTATAAAACTTCTGAAAGAAACACAGAAAAGCCAGCAGCTCACTAAGCTACCAATTGTGGTGCTGGCATCCCATGTCAGAAACCTGGTTCAAGTCTCTGCTGCTCTGCCTCCAATCCAGCTTCCTGCTAACATACCTGGGAAAGCAGCAGATGATGGTCCAAGTGCTTGGTTACCTGACACCCTGGCTTCAGTTCAGCCTTGGTTGTTGCAGGCATTTGGGCAGTGAACCAGTGAATAAAAGAATTTCTTTCTCTCTCTCTCTCCCTCTCCCTCTCCCTCTCCCTCTCTCTCTTTCTCTTTCCCTCCCTCTCTCCTTCCTTCCCTCCTCCTCTCTCCATGTTACTCTGCCTTTCAAACAATAAATATCCTAAAATATATTTATATTTGAAAAAGGATAAAATCATAGTGGCCTTAGATTAGGATAAAATATCTTATACAGGACAACAAAACCACAAAGTATTTAAAAAGTCAATAAATTGAATTTCCTCAAACATAAAAACTTTTGCTCTTTGAAAAGCACTGTGAAGAAAATGAGAAGGCAAGCTACTGGCTGTGATAAAATATTCACATATATCTGACAAAGGATTTATAGCCAGGATGTAAAACGAACTCAACAAGAAATAAGGGGCCGGCGCCGCGGCTCACTAGGCTAATCCTCCGCCTTGCGGCGCTGGCACACCGGGTTCTAGTCCCGGTCGGGGTGCCGGATTCTGTCCCGGTTGCCCCTCTTCCAGGCCAGCTCTCTGCTGTGGCCCGGGAGTGCAGTGGAGGATGGCCCAAGTGCTTGGGCCCTGCACCCCATGGGAGACCAGGATAAGTACCTGGCTCCTGCCATTGGATCAGCGCGGTGCGCCGGCCTCAGCGCGCCGGCCACGGCGGCCATTGGAGGGTGAACCAACGGCAAAGGAAGACCTTTCTCTCTGTCTCTCTTTCTCACTGTCCACTCTGCCTGTCCAAAAAAAAAAAAAAAAGAAAAAGAAAAAGAAATAAGGGACTGACGCTAACCAGCTGATCCCATGCTGACAGCCTTCCCACATACCCCTTCCTTATTTCCACCCCCTTCTTCCACTTGTCTGCTCTGAGACTGCCTGCCTGGATCTTACCTAGAACCTGCTCTCGATCTCTTCTGCTACAGGATTCTACTTACTCCTGATATCTGTGACCTGAGCCCATTTATCTCAAGGCTGACATTATCCTAACAGATTTCTCTGGTGTGACTACAGTCTACTGTGGACACATGATCTTGGTCCACATAAGATTCCGTAGCAGTGTCCGTGGGCAATTCCCTGTGGGCTCAAGCTAAGCTCCTAGAAAGCATACTGCTTCAAGATGGACTAGGTTCCCTGTCTGCCCTTAAGGTTCTCTGCTCTTGGGTTGCTTCTTGACCTATATAACCATGCAGCCCAGAAGTGCAGATACATTTATGCTCCCCATGCCTCAAGACAACCCACAACCAATGAGAGATGAGATCTGAGATGAAGGCTCCAGCATCCCTCCTTTCAGATAAAAATTCTGGGAGGCCTTCTGTAACATTCTCGGGGATCCCAAGAAGATTCAAACCTCCATCACCTTGTTAGCACTTGCACTGGATTTTTCTCCTCACTTTCATTCTAGCTTCCTGATGTCACTTCCCAAAGAAACTACCTGCCCAAGTTCATGTCTGAGCCTCCTTCAGGGGACTCCAAACTACATGGCCCCTGACAAATGTCAGACTCAGTTCTAAGAACCAGCATGTATTTCCAAAAACAAACAAACAAACACAAGGTCATATGTGTCACTCACCTTAATTCAGTTGAACTTCTGGGGAGGACAAAAAGGAGTTTGTGGATCCAGATGATGGCTCTGGAGAAAAAGTTAAAGAAGAGCATGAAAGAGAGGATAAGGATTTCATTTCTTTGTTTTTAATCAACTCTAATAAACACCATTCCATCCCCTTGAAAATCTGGTCCTTGCCAGTTGGTTCAGTGCAGATAAAAAGCTTTGGTTCTTGTCCTAGAAAATGAGACTATTTTGATCCAGTTGTAATCATAATAATGTAAACCATGGGTTTAAACTTGGGCATTCCCTGGGAAAACAGTCTGCCTCCTTGCAAACACTGTAAATCCAATATTACCAGTCTGCTGATTCATCCAGTATCCAAAATTGGAATGAGCTTTTCACAGATTTTCTGGATTTTTTTGTTTTACGATTTATTTTATTTATTTGAAAGGCAGAGATACGAGGAACAGAGAGAGACAGAGAGAGATCTTCCATCCACTGGTTCACTCACCAAAGGGTCACAACTGGCTAGGCCAGGTTGAAGCCAGGAGCCAGGAGTTTCATCCAGTTCTCCCACATGAGTAGAAGGTCCCAAAACACTTGGGCCATCCTCCCATTGCTTTCCCCAGGGGCATTAGTAGGGAGATGGATCAAAAGTGGAGCAGCTGGCACTCAAACCAGCACCCACATGGGATGCCGGTGGCAGTTCAACCCACTGCACTAACAGAGCCAGCCCCCTGTTTTGTTTCATTTTTAGCACATTTATGGCTTTTTTTTTTTTTTTTCAGAATTTGTAGTAGGTAAAGTGCACCATTTCTTGACTCTGCAGCAAAGAACTCAAAAGAACATTTCATGAGAGTCTTAAAACTGTGGTTTCCTGAAGATGTTTTGTTCTGTTTTCATTCTCTTTTGCAAGATAAGAGTAGGCCTTTAATGGGGTAGGAAACACAAATCTAGGACAAATCTAATGCACTTTCCTGAGCTCCATTCAGACATCACCATCACTGTAAAACCTTCTAGAACCCACCCACCCAGAACTCTTTTCTCACTTTTTTTTTTAGAATTTTTTTTTTATTTATTTGACAGGTAGAGTTACAGACAGTGAGAGAGACAGAGAGAAAGGTCTTCCTTTTGCCATTGGTTCACCCTCCAATGGCCGCCGCGGCCGGCCGGCACACCGCACTGATCCAATGGCAGGAGCCTCTTCTGAGACGGCTCTCTCCTGTGGCCTGGGAAAGCAGTGGAAGATGGCCCAAGTCCTTGGGCCCCTGAACCCATGTTGGAAGACCCAGAGAGGGCTCTTGGTTCCTGGCTTTGGATCGGCGCAGGTCTGGTCATTGTGGCCATCTGGGGAGTGAACCAGCAGAAGGAAGACCTCCCTCTCAGTCTCTACCTCTCTCTGTAACTCTGTCTTTCAAATAAATAAAAATAATAATAAAATAAAAATAAATAAATTTTAAAAGACAAGTAAAGTAAATAAATTTAATATTTAAAAATAAAGCCATTCTGGTATTAAATGAGACAACATATGTGATACCACCACGCTACCCCCCCCCCCCCCGCTGGCAAAGTTTAAAGGATCTCTTCCTGAACACGTGGCTGTCTTTCTCTCCATCTACTGATCTCTCCCTCTCTCTGTCTCTGTCTCTCTCTCTCGTTCTCTCTCTTGATCTCTCTTACACTCTCCATCTCCCTCTTTTCCTTCTTTGCCCCTTCCCTCCAGTCTGTCGGGTTTCCCCCAATAAACTCTTTCCCTTAAAAAAAAAAAAAAAAAAGAACATGGTACAGTGCCTAATGTATAATTAGAAGTCAACCTAACATTGGCTATTACCATCATTATTATTAACTAGTCACATGTCCTTATGCAAGTTACTATTTGCAATATGCCTCACTTTTCCCTTCTATAAAATAGGTATAATGAGATTATTATAAGAATAAAGCAAGAGCGCATGAGGCATCATCCAGTATGGTGCCAGGGTGAGGAGGCCCTCTTACTGGTGTCTCACGGTGGAGTCTCAGGGAGTGTACCAAGTTTAACCATCGATAGTCAAGAAACACCACGTACTTTGAAGCAAGAAAGGTGGTAAGGTCTGGAGTGGTAGCCAGCTTTATTTATTGTCAAGGCCAGCACATTCATCAACTCTCCTCATTAAAATTTGCCAATTAATGAGCAGTGACATACCCCTTAGCAAAGGTCAGCAGCCACCCAAGCAAACTGATCAAAAATTCAAAGAGGTGCAGAGTTTGGGAAAAGTTCACTCTTCCCTTAATTAACGGATCTAATTACAATCCTGACATAACAAAATGCAAAATGCACTCTTCAAAAGACACCGAGTCAAAGGTTTAACAGCCCAGATAACCTCCTCCTTTGGTGCAGGCTGACCCAAATGTAGGGGAGGGCGAGGAGGGAATCTTAGCCTACAGTCAACAGGGTTGATGAAAGGGCTTTTCAAGAAATTAAAGCTTCCTAGCATTTCAGAATCCCAGAGCAACAAAGGAATTGAGAGGGAATAAAATCGCGCCCACACCCTGGGATCCGGGTGAACACAGAGCCAAGGCTTTCGCTAATCTCCCGTCTTAGCAGACGTCAAAGTATTTATTTGGTGACCTTTCCCGGCTGGTTGTGAACAGCACTTTAACATCCTAAAGCGTCGGGCTCTGTAATTGTTGCCTCATTTAGCTGAGACCTAAAAGTACAAGAGGAGAGCGCAGACAGGCACGGCTTCCATTGTTCCTGAGACTGCAGGTTCAGACTGTGGAACCAGGCGCCACCAACCTAAGGCTGGGTGAGACAAGGGCCCGGCCGACTTCCGCCTCCGCCATCGCGCCGGGGGAAGCCGCCATCTTGGGAGGCCGAACTCGGCGCCTTTCACGCGAGACTTCAAAAACTGAGACCTGCAGGGCTTGGATTCGTCATCGCGTGAAAGTCAGCGGAGGCAACGGTAGGAACCACTGAACCTGCTGCTCTGCAACCGGTTCGCGGGTGTTCAACAAGAGGCTTCCGCACCCACAAGGTCCCTCCAGGGGCGCGGCCTACTCACGACGCGAATGTCGAATTACTGAAGCCCAGAGGAAAGGGGCAGAGAGAATCCTGCAGGCCGCCCTCAGCGGCCGGCGGGGCATCTTCACGCACTTAATCCCTGACTTAGTCGGCAAGTGTCGATTGAGCGCCTTGCCCGTGTTGAGCGCTGTTCGTTCGGCGAGATGCACGCTTGAGAGTCCAGAGCGGACCCCATGGTCCCCCTCATGGAGCTCGCGTTCTAGCGGCGGCAGACAGACAGAAAACCAACAAAGCAACACGCAAGGTGAAGACTTCTGCCGTCAGGGTTTGCAGAGACTTGAACTGCAGGAACGTGATAGTCCCTGGGTGACCACTGCGACGGGGATGACCTGGGACGCGCTCCCTGAGCGGCGCAAAGCTGTGGGCGAGGTGCAGTGCGGAGGGGAGATCCTGGAGGTCAGCGAGGAGGCCGAGGGAGCGAGGGGGCGGCTGTCGGGGAGCCGCAGGTCGCCGGTGGCCGGCACGGGACCTGGCACATCTGTGGTGGGGTGTTGGCGTGTTGTTGCAAGTGGAGAATTCGCCTGGAGCCCAGAGAGGAGGCGGCGGAATGTGGCCAGGTGAGAGATGGGGGTGGAGGCGTCGGTGACCACAGAGAACGTGACCCACGGGGCTGGCGCAAGAATTGACTAAATGGGGAAGGAGCCAGAGAACGAAGGAAACACCACTGCTGGGCTTTTTTGGCTTGAGCAGTGGACTGGGTGGGCAGAGAAAAATAGGCCTTGGGGAAAAAAGCGAAGATGAGGGTTAGGAGGAGTTCTTCTTGGCCAATGGATAGCCGGTTGGATACCCGCACGAGATGCCGACTGAGCGCTCGTATACAGAAATGCTTAAATCTGGGATTCTGCGAGGATGTGGGAGGTGAAGGCATCAGGCCGGGAGACACCGCCTCGGAGCTGTTAAAGGGGCCGGGCTTGGGGGAGGTCACCAGGGGAAAGGGAGGATGTTCCCAGGAGGAGCCGTGGGCGTTCTGCTCTCACGCACGGCAGTGCTTTGACAGCGCTTGACAATCACAGCAGAAGCGAGGCGACTCCCCGCGTCCCTGGACGCCGCGTGTTTGCAGTCGGTGCCTCTTCCCTGTAATCAAAAGGCCCTCAGAGGTGAGGCGCGAGGACTCGCCCTTCCTGTGATGTGCCGCAGAGTGAACCCCGGCCCCTCACTCAAGTCCTTCAAGTAGAAAAAGAAAAACATCAGTCAGCTTCCACGAACTGCGGAGCTCTGCTTACTGGGCACGCAAGGAAGAAAAAAGAATTCTCCGTGATCAGAGGCGCTCTTCCCTCCGAGCCCGGGACGAGGCTGCCCCCTGGTGTCCACGGACGCTCATGACCTACCCCGCAACCCAAAATCCATTTTTTCAAGTTGCAACCCACAGAGCTGCCTTTATTTCCTTTAAACTTTTTTTCCTGAAATAAGCACCATTTCCCAGAAATCAATCCCACGGGTCCCCATTAAAGGAACATAAAAAAACGAGGAAATGAGCTTTTCAGATGACTTTAATCACTACCACATCAAAAGGCAAGCTTTTATTTTTTTTCATTTATTTATTTATTTTCATTTTATTTGAAAGGCAGAGAGACCTTTTCAAGTGAAAAGGCTAGCTTTTAAAAAACACATCATGGGGCGGGCATTTGGTGCACGGTTAAACTGCCGCTTGAGATGCCCCATTACATACCAGAATGCCTGGGTTCAGGTCCCCCTGTTCCAACTCCCCATTCCTGTTTCCTGTTAATGTGCAGGTGACAGCTCAAGTACTTAGGTTCGGTTGGAGACTCAAGCTGAGTTTCTGACTCCTGGTGGCCTGGGGAGTGAAGCAAGTTTATCTCTTGTCTCTCTGCCTCTCAAATAAAATAAATAACTTTTTAATAAAAGAAATTTAAAACCCATCTTTCCCCATCACACAAGGACAATTTTAAAGCAGTACTGATGGCTTCACAGAATCAGAAAACTGGTGCTCCTTTAAGATACCCCAGACCAGGTTAGTGTTGTAATGGGAGTTTCCCAAAAACAGAACCCAAGGCAAGGAATGAATTACAGATGACATCAGAAGCAGGAGGAAAGCTGGAAAGGAGGAAAAGCCGGGGCTGGGCCAGTGAGCTGGAACTCAGTCCCACAGGCGAGCATGTCTGTGTTGGTCAGCTGACAGGCAGCAGTCTGGCCCTCATGTTGGCCAACACTCCTTGCCTGCTGGGGAGGGACCAGTCTCTGACACATTTGATCAGAGCTTGTCAGCAACTGATTGTCTTTCCATGGCTTTAGAAAAATATCCTGAGACAGAAAACCAGACAGAAACCACGGACACCTGCTGCAGGGAGGATGGGAGCAGAAGTAGGAACTGTCCCCCTCCTCGTGACTGAAAAAGATGGGTGGGAGGGACACGGCCTGGGTGTGGCGCACCTCTAAGTCTCCCAGGAAGCATCCCGTTGCATAATTTAGGGGAGGCTGGCTCTCTAGAGTACAGGCACCACATTTGCCATTTGCTGGCTGTGTAGCTGTGGCAAACTTCTCTTCCCTCTGAACCTTAATTTCTTCACACATAAAGTAATTATAATGGTTGCTATAATTAAGTGCTCTTCTAAATAATAAATGTGTTAATATATGTGAGGTGCCTGGTGCAAGGAAAGAAACCCATTAAGTTGTTATAGTATTGTTAATAAAATAATAATTATAAGAGTAATATCTCAATTGCCTCACTGGTCTCCAATTTTGGTTCACATCTATTGGCTCCATTCTGATCTTGTTCTTCCGTAATAGCTTCTATTCCTTCTTCCATCTTTCTTCCTAACAAATATTTAAATTCACTTGTATAAAGACTGCCCTCAGGGCTTGTGCTGTGTCACAGTAGGTTAATCCTCTGCCTGCTGCACCAGCATCCCATATGAGCGCGGGTTCAAATCCCAACTGCTCTTCTGATCCAGCTCTGTGCTTGTGGCCTCGGAAAGCAGCAGAAGATGGCCCAAGTCCATGGGCCTCTGCACCCTCATGGGAGACCCAAAAGAAACTCCTAGTTCCTGGCCTCCGATCAGCACAGTTCTAGCTATTACGGCCATCTGAGGAGTAAACCAGTGGATGGAAGACCTCATTCTCTCTGCCTTTGCCTCTCTGTAGCTCTGCCTTTCAAAGAAAGAAATCTTTAAAAAAAAAAAAAAAAAAGAGTCTTGCATTGCCACACTGGAAGTGCAATAAGGTGGACCAGAACTTACATGCAAATCATATTGTTCTTTCTTACAATAATCCCCTTGCAAAATTTCACACTCCATCTCTCTGCAACCTCATTCTCACCCCATGCATGCATTTAGAGAACAATGTAGAGTTGGAATATAATTTTTAGCATATATAAAGATAAATTGTTTTGTTTGCAGATATATGCAACCACATAAATAGACAGCCTGCATAATACTACAGACTGCATCTCATCTGGCTTTTGCCACCACCCACACCATACCTAACCTGGTAACCTTCACTGGGTAAGCATTAGCTATTGTATTCATCCATTTATCAAATATTTTAAGCACCTACCATAAGATAATTGATGTGTTAAGTGCTGAGGAAGGACACAAAGGTGATTAAAAGATGATTTATGATCTCAAGGTCACCATGGCCTAACAGAGAAGATAATGTTAAATGACTCTATAGGGATGTGTGTGATGTGTCTGTCTTCCACATGGTACAGAGTAGACTAATAAATGTTGGTAGAAGAAGGAAGCAAAGAGAAAACTCGGTCGTTTCAGCAGAAACAAAATCCAGAATACTGTAAAATCTTGAAAGAGTTTTGCTAATCTTTGACTGTTTAAGCTCCCCAATATGCATGTTGAAACTTAGTTGCCACTGGAACAGTGCAGAGAGGTGGGACCTTCAGAAGGTGTTGGCTGGAGCCTGCTGGGGGCTTGCAGTAGCTCGGCTCTTTTGCCACGTGAGGAACGGTGTCCCTGCCCTCCTGAGAATGCAGCGTTCAGGGCACTGAGGTGGGAGGAGCAGTCGGGCCCTTACCTGACACCAACCCCGCCAGCTCCTGGTCTTGTACTTCCCAGCCTCCGTAACTGAGAAATCGATTTATGTTCTTTGTAAATTACCTGATATGCTGTTACAGCAGCACAAAATAGACATGTTTTATGGAGGAGTTCAACTGACAAAAACATGAAAGACAGAACAAGCAAAAGTCCAGTTGGAAACGTTTATTTACCTACACTCTATGATAAAAATGTATAATATGGGGCTAGCACCATGGCATGGTGGATAAAGCCGCCACCTGTGGTACCGCCATCCCATATTGGCACTGGTTTGAGTCCTGGCTGCTCCGCTTCTGATCCAGTTCTCTGCTGTGGCCTGGGAAAGCAGTGGAAGATGGCCCAAGTCCTTAGGACCCTGCACCCGCATGGGAGACCCAGAAGAAGCTCCTGGCTCCTGGCTTTGAATCAGCCCAGCTCTGGCCATTGCAGCCATTTGGGGAGTGAATCAGCAGATGGAAAAACCTCTCTCTCTGTGTCTCTCCCTCTCTCTGTAACTCTGCCTTTCAAATAAATATTTTTTAAAATGTACAGTTTGATGAGAAATTGGGGTGTTTCTCAAGGAACAACAGAAGAATAAATTAGAAAGAAAGTGTCAGGGCCGGCGCCGCGGCTCACTAGGCTAATCCTCCGCCTGTGGCGCTGGCACACCGGGTTGTAGTCCCGGTCGGGGCACCGGATTCTGTCCCGGTTGCCCCTCTTCCAGGCCAGCTCTCTGCTGTGGCCAGGGAGTACAGTGGAGGATGGCCCAAGTACTTGGGCCCTGCACCGGCATGGGAGACCAGGAGAAGCACCTGGCTCCTGGCTTCGGATCAGTGCAGCACGCCAGCCGTAGTGGCCATTTCGGGGGTGAACCAACGGAAAGAGGACCTTTCTCTGTCTCTCTCTCTCTCTCTCACTGTCCACTCTGCCTGTCAATTAAAAAAAAAAAAAGAAAGTGTCAGGCCAATTACATAATTTAATCTGGTGGATAGATGTCCATTTATCATTAAGTGCACTTACCATGGCGCTTTTGGAGGAAAATTTATGCTTTCGTGCTTGCCCAAGAAAAGGCTGTGTTTTCCTTTTCATGAAGGGTACGTTGTCCAAAACAATGATTTCTATAATTTAGATGGCAAGTTCATGAACAGAGCCCTCTAAATATTACACACTGTATATGAATCTCTATCCACAAGACATAGTCTATAGATCGAATGAATGTTTCCATATACTTATATATAAGGGTTTTTTAAGTTCATTTTTTTTAAGACTTATTTATTTGGAAGGCAGTTACAGAGAGGCAGAGGCAAGAAACAGAGAGAGATCTTCCATCCACTGGTTCACTCCTCAAATGGGTGCAATGGCCAGAGCTGGGCTGATCTGAAGCCAGGAGCCAAGAGCTTCTTCTGGGTCTCCCATGCAGGTACAGGGGCCCAAGGACTTGGGCCATCTTCTACTGCTTTCCCAGGCCATAGCAGAAAGCTGAATCCGAAGTGGAGCAACCAGGACTCGAACCAGCACCCGTTTGAGATGCTGGTACTGCAGGTGGCAGCTTTACCTGCTATGCCACAGCACCAGCCCCTTTAAGTTCATTTTTAATAAACAAAATAATTCACTTAAAAGTGCCCAACTGGGGCAGGCATTTAACTTCCATGAGTTGAGATGTCTGCATCCCACGTCAGGATGTC
Organism: Oryctolagus cuniculus; assembly: GCF_051225735.1. NCBI lineage: Eukaryota > Metazoa > Chordata > Mammalia > Lagomorpha > Leporidae > Oryctolagus > Oryctolagus cuniculus. The sequence continues at coordinate 52,152,571 of NC_142884.1, read as the reverse complement.
TGGGTTCAATCCCCAGCTCTGGCTCCTGACTCCATCTTCTTGCTAATGCAGACCCTGGGAGGACCTATTGATGGCTCAAGTACTTGGGTCCCTGCCACCTGCATCAGAGACCTGGACTGAATTCCTAGTTCCCAGTTTAGGCCTGACTCAGACCCAGCCATTGCAGGAATTCAGGGAGTGAATCAGTGAGTGAATCTCTCTCTCTCTTCGTCCCTCCCTCCTAAATTTAAAAAACTAAAATAAAATAACCTCATTTGCCTGTAAGCTTCATGCAGAGGAGGAAAAAAAAGTTTTTTTTAAGGTTCAACAATTTTTTGTGATCAATGAAGAATATCAACACTACCGCCATCTTACCATTAAAAAAAGATCTGGAAATGGCCAAATGGAAAATGAACCAGAGTTGGGTCTTCTTGAGAGACAAGCATTTGGCACAGCAGTTAAGTTGCCTCTTGGGATGCCTATATCCCATATCAGAGTGCCTGGGTTTGAGTCCTGGCTCAACTTCTGATTCAGGCTTCCTGCTAATGCAGACCCTGGGAAGCAGTAGCTGAAGGCTTAAGTACTTGGGTCCCTGCCATCCATGTGGGACACCCAGACGGAGTTCTGGGCTCCTGGCTTCAGTCTGGCTTTGCCCTGACTATTGCAGGCATTTGGAGAGTGAACCAGTAAATGGAAGATTTTTCTCTCACTTGCTCACTCTCGCTCGCTCTCTCTCTTTGCCTTTCAAATAGATAAAAATAATAAATAAACAGATGTTTAAAAATAGTAGGTGGGCCGGCACTGTGGCTCAATAGGCTAATCCTCCACCTAGCGGCGCCGGCACACCGGGTTCTAGTCCCGGTTGGGGCGCCGGATTCTTTCCCGGTTGCCCCTCTTCCAGGCCAGCACTCTGCTGTGGCCAGGGAGTGCAGTGGAGGATGGCCCAAGTACTTGGGCCCTGCACCCCATGAGAGACCAGGATAAGTACCTGGCTCCTGCCTTTGGATCAACACGGTGCGCCGGCCACGGCGGCCATTGGAGGGTGAACCAACAGCAAAGGAAGACCTTTCTCTCTGTCTCTCTCTCTCTCTCGCTGTCCACTCTGCCTATCAAAAAAAAAAAAAAAAGAAAAGAAAAAAGAAAAAGGAAACCAAATGTATTAAACTTAGCACACAGTGGATCAGACTGGCTTTCATCTATGGGACTTCTTAAGCCCACTGAATATCAGTTTTTTTCCAAACACTCAAGTGTTCCATGGAGAAGGTCACTTATTTCCAATCCTGAAGACCACCACCAACATTTGGAAAACTAGAGAAGGTCCAAATGCGGGGTCAGTAACACATCTCTTCCCAAACTGTGACCCAGCCAACTAGAGGTTAAATCTGATATGGAAAAAGGTGAAGCACCTGGGCTGGCTAGTCCATCCTTGACTGAGGGCTATAATGTTTGAGGGAAATATAAAGACAGAACAGTAGATGGGGGAAATGAATGCTGAGATAGGCCAAGAAGAAATTGAAATGGGCCTGAAGAATGACAAAATTCATATAATCCTTGAAATAGGTCAGTGGGCTGTCTAAGATATTGGTATAACCGCAGAGGTAGCTAAATGTTGGTGTTGGGATTTACTTACCTTTTTTAGAAACAGTGCAGCTGGAAATTTTGAAAAATATTCATCCCCAAAGAATTCTCTGGAGAAGCCAGAGAATCACCTGCTCCAGCTGGAGCCCTGCTCTGTTAATGATTTGTATCCATGTGAACAAAAGGTTCAGTGCTCTGCTCCTATCAATCACCTAAAAATCATTCATCTCCTCTTCCAGGAGGGAATTAGGGAATCAAGTGGTAGATCACCAAATAATTCTCTGTATCACAGGGATGAAAAATAAGTGCCCTCTCATGTACATACTGTACTCTTCCCAGGTTTTCTTTCTGCCTCCATTCTGTAGATGAAGAATTAAAATCCAGATTTGTCTTCATTTTTGCTCAAATTCTGGAGGTAGAAATGCAGTAGCACATGGTGGCTAACCACTCCTTCACTTTGCCATCCGAATGCCCTATTCCCCCTACATTTCCCCATCTCACCCTGCATATGCATTTCACCTCCATTTAGTGTCCACAACCATTACCTTTCTATGTTGCTTATGGCTGGAGACTCATCTCCAATAACCTCCAGACTTGTGATTGACTTGCCCACTTATGACCTCTACTCTAAACTGCAATTTGGATTTTCTCCCTCTCCATTGCCGTGTGCAAGAAAATCCCACCAAACAGAACCTTGGTCTTGGGGTCCTCTACCTTATTCCAATTACCAACACGAAGAGCTTTCCAGAAAGCTCACCCCGAATTATGTCGTGTTGAATAGAACTTAAGCCAAATAGGATATTCAATAAGGTCATTTTTGTTTTCTTAAAATTGTTCGAGTGTGATTATATTCAGGACTTATCACAATTAGCACAAATGATGATTTCAATAGAGACACAAAAGGTGGGAGCTCAGCTTTTCAAATGACCTGAAAATCTGGAGAAAGAAGAAAACAATTGGCTAAAGAGCAATAAGCATCTGCTGCGGCTGGAATGGGCTATGGCTCCCAAACTCATACAGACACATAATTAAAGCTTAAACCCGAATTCCTATGTTAATGGTAAAAAGGGGAGAAACTTAACCCAAGTGTGGTATTTTTGGAGGTGGGCCTTAGAGCACTAACAGCCTGCCCTTGGAAGACAGTTCTTAAGAGAGGGCTGGTTATAAACACCAAGCCAAGCCGAGCCACTTGCCCTGCTTCCTGGCTCACCCTGAGATTCTTCCATCACACAAGCTCTGCCATTGCCACCACCACCCTCGCCAGGCAGCTGAGCCCGTGGGGCATGCTCCATCTTGGACTGTGAATCTCCAAAACCACAAGCTAAAAGAAACTCCTTCTTTCGTAACTAGTTTATCCGAGGTGCTTTACTATAGTAACAAAAGCTGACTAGTTCAGCAGCGGCATACTGATTATTGATAAGGTGTTTTATATTTCATTATACCATCTTACCATGAAGCATCCCTGTAGAACTGCTGTTAGCACTGCCTCTATCTCACAGAAAAGTCAGGTAAAAATCTGCTGCAGCTGAGGAAAGGGAACCAGAAAAACCCTGACTCCTGCAGAAAGGGAGGACGCACACTGGGCGCAGGCTACTGGAGATCGCCCCTCGCTGAAGGGAAGGGGAGCAGGACCCTAGAAGTCACCATCCTTTAGAGTCAGGACAAAGGGCCATCTGAGGGAGAGGCTCAGTCTGAACAGGGGAAATGGGCCCCTGTTCAGATGGGATCCCATTTGCAATGCCCTGCTCCCACCACCAGGCTAACCATCACAAAGTAATAAATCACAGCTGTCATTTCTGCAGCGTGGCCACCAAGAGCCCTCAAGCTGATGGCAGGGCACTCAGTGACAAAAACTCTCCAGAAAACCAGCCCGCAACCCAACCTTAAGTCTATGGTAGATTGGCGGTATGACAGGTTGAATTGTGCCTCCCCCGCCCAAAAAAAAAAAAAAAAAAAAATCAGGTATCTTGGGGTCCTGACTCCCAGCACCTCAGAATATGACCTTCTTTGGCGGAGTCTTTACACAGTCAAGTGAAAAAGAGGTCCATAGAGGGAGCCCTAACTCAGCATGACTGGTATCCTTACAAAAAGAGAAAAGCTGGGCCCAGAGGTGGCTATGCAGAGAGAGAAGGTGATGTGAAGAAAATCAGGAAGTCGAGAAAGGAAACCTAGAAGAGATCCTTCCCTCAAGCCCTCAGAAGAAACCAGACCCTGCTGACATCATTACGTGGGACTTCCGGCCTCCAAAACTGTGAGACCACTGGTTCATGTTGGTTAAGCCACTCTGTTTGGGGTACTTTGTTACAGCAACCTTAGAAAAGAGACCGGGCTGGCGCGGTGGCATTGCAGGTAAAGCAGCCACCTGCAGTGCTGGCATCCCATATGGGCACCAGTTTGAGTCCTGGCTGCTCCACTTCCGATCCAGCTCTCTGCTATGGCCTGGGAAAGCAGTAGAAGATGGTCCATGTGCTTGGGCTCCTGCACCCACGTGGGAGACCTGGAAGAAGCTCCTGGTTCCTGGCTTCAGATCAACACAGCTTCCGCTATTGTGGCCATCTGAGGAGTGAACAAGTGGATGGAAGACCTCTCTCTTTCTGCCTCTGCCTCTCTGTAACTCTGCCTTTCAAATAAATAGATAAATCTTAAGAGAGAGAGAGAGAGAGAGAGAGAGAGAAGAAAGACTGAGGATAACCACCAAAAATGAAATCCCAAGTCCAATTCAGCTTCTGGTTGGATTGACTTACCCACTATAGTAAAGGCCCTGCAGAAAGAAAGGTGTGTCCATTCCTATATATAAAAGCTGTTTAGGGGCAGGTATTTGGTGCAGTGGTTAATATGCCATTTGAAACATCTGCATCCCATTTTGCAATGCCTGAGTTACAGTCCCTGCTCTGCTTCTGACCTAGCCTCCTGCTAATGCACACTCTGGGAGGCAACACATGATGGCTCAAGTACTTGAGTCCCTGCCACCCATACAGTAGACCCAGATGGAGTTTCCAGGCTCTTGGCTTTGACCTGGTCCAGCCCTGGCTACTACAAAAAAGAGAAGTCTTCCATCCGCTGGTTCACTCCCCAATTGGCCGGAACAGCTGGAGCTGTGCCGATCCGAAGCCAGGAGCCAGGAGCTTCTTCACGGTCTCCAGTGTGGGTGCAGGGGCCCAAGGACTTGGGCCATCTTCTACTGCTTTCCCAGGCCATAACAGAGAGCTGGATCAGAAGTGAAGCAGCCGGGTCTCGAACCGGTGCCCATATGGGATGCCAGTGCTTCAGGCCAGGGCTTTAACCCACTGTGCCACAGCGCCGGCCTCTTTTCTTTCTTCTCTCTTCTCTCCTCTCTCTTCTCTCTTCTCTCTTCTCTCTTCTCTCTCTCTCTTTCTCTCTCTCTCTCTCATAAATAAAATTCATGTTAAAATACTATTTACTGTAGTCTCCACGGTTTAAAGCTATCTGGCTTTCAATCAAAAACTGCTAGACATATAAAATACACAAGAAAAAATAAAACCATGATCAAGAGACAAAGTAATCAACAGAATCAGACTTATATGATACAGACCTTGGAATTGACAGGGAATTCTAAATAATTATGTAAAAAGATACAGTGGGAAAGGTGCACAGTGTGCAAGATCACATGAGTGATGTCAACAGAAAAATGAAATTTTGTTTAAATGGAGATGCTGGACAGGAAAAACACAGTAACAGATGAAGAAGGACTTTAGCACACCTGAGGAGAAAAATCAGTGAACTTGAATATAGGTCAACAGGAATTACCCAAACTGAAATATGAAGAGAAAAATGAGGGGAAGAAAATGATAGGGAAGCATCCAAGGGCTGCAGCCCAATATTAAAAGACCTAATATGCCTGTAACTGGAATCCCAGGAAAAGAGATTATTTCTTTTCCAAGAAAAGAGAGAATGAAGCAGAGAAATAGTCAAAGAAATAGTTGTGAGGGTCAGTATTGTGGCATAGCGGGTAGACCTGCCACCTACGACACCAGCACCCTATATGGGCTCAGATTTGAGATCTAGCTGCTCCACTTCCAATCCAGCTTCCTGCTAATGTATCTGAAAAAGCAATAGAAGATGGCCCAAGTGCTTGGACCCCTGCACCCATATGGAAGACCTAGAAGAAGCTCTGGGCTCCTGGTTCCGGTCTGGTCCATCTCTGACTGTTGCAGCCCTTTGGGGAGTGAACCAGCAGATGGAAGATCTCTGTGTGTCTGTGTGTCTGTGTATCTTCCTCTCTCTTTCTAACATTTTCTTTTTTCATAAGGATTTATTTATTTATTTATTTATTTATTTGAAAGTCAGAGTTACACAGAGAGAGAAGAGGCACAGAGAGAGAGAGAGAGAGGTCTTCCGTCCGTTGGTTCACTCCCCAAATGGCCACAACACCTGGAGCTGCGCCAATCTGCAGCCAGGAGTCAGGAGCTTCTTCCTGGTCTCCCACGCTGGTGCAGGGGCCCAAGAACTTGGGCCATCTTCTACTGCTTTCCCAGGTCATAGGCGAGAGCTATGGATAGGAAATGGAGCAGCCGGGTCTCAAAACGGCGCCCATATGGGATGCCAGCGCTTCAGGCCAGGGTGTTAACCCGCTGTACCACAGCGCCGGCCCCTGTAACACTTTCAAATAAATAAATCTTTAAGAAAAAAAAATTTTGTGAAAAATATTTCAAAATTAATGATGACATTTGTAGTTTGGCATGATAGTCAAAGCACCCCTATGCATATCATATTCAAACTGCTGAAAAGGAAAGACAAAGAAAATATCTAAGAGAGTAGCTAGAGGCTGATGTTGAGGTGCAGTGGGTTAAGTCTTTACTTGAGAAGCCTATATCCCATATCAGAGTGCTAATTTGAAACCTGATTACTCCATTTCCGGTCCAGCTTCCTGCTAATGCATCCTGAGAGACAGCAGATCATGGCCCAGTAATTAGGTTTCTGCCACCCACACGGGAGACCCTGATGGAGCCCCTAGCTCCTGGCTTCAGCCTGGCCCAGCCCTGGCTGCTGTGAACATCTGGGGAGTGAGCAAGCACAGTGGACGAAAGAGTCTCTCCCTCTCCCTCTCCCTCTCCCTCTCCCTCTCCCTCTCCCTCTCCCTCCCTCCCTCTCTCTCTCTTTCTCCTCTTTCTCTCCCCTCCACTCCCATAGATGAAAATAAACTTTTTTTTAAGAAAGTAAAGCAGATATAGGAAAAAGCCTCATTACATAGAAAGGGAAAAGAAATGCAAGCTATAGCAAACTTCCTATAAGAAACAATGCCACGGCTCACTAGGCTAATCCTCCACCTGCAGCGCCAGCACCCCAGGTTCTAGTCCCGATTGGGCGCTGGATTCTGTCCCGGTTGCTCCTCTTCCAGTCCAGCTCTCTGCTGTGGCCCGGGGAAGGCAGTGGAGGATGGCCCAAGTGCTTGGGCCCTGCACCCGCATGGGAGACCAGGAGATGCACCTGGCTCCTGGCTTCGGATCGGCACAGCACACCAGCCGTAGCAGCCATTTGGGGGGTGAACCAACAGAAAAGGAAGACCTTTCTCTCTCTCTCTCTCTCTCACTAACTCTGCCTGTCAGAAAAAAAGAAAAAAGAAAAAGAAAAGAAACAATGCCAACAAGAAGACATGGAGTAGTATTTCTAAAGGGCTAGTGGAGAAATGCTCAGCCCAGACTTCTATATCCAGTTAAAACATCTATCAAAGAATGAAGGTCAGTGGGGCTGGTGCTGTGGTGCGGTGGGTCAAGCCACTACCTACAGCGCTGGCTTCCTTTATGGGTGCTGATTTAAGTCCCAGCTGCTCTACTTCCTATCCAGCTCCCTACTGATGCACCTGGGAAAGTAGCAGAAGATGGCCCAAGTATTTGGGCCCCTACACCCATGTGAGAGACCTAGATGAGGCTCCTGGCTTCGGCGCTGCCCAGCACAGGAAGGTATGTGTCTCTTTGTCTCTCTCTTTGTCTCTCTCTCTCTCTGTCTCTGCCTCTGCCTTTCCCTCTATGTAACTGCCTTTCAAATAAATAAATAAATCTTTAAAAAAATCTTTCTCAGAAAAACAAAAACTGAGAAAATTTATTACCAGTAGACTTGCATTACAAGAAATTTTAGAAGAAGTTATTCCTGACAGAAGGAATATGATACCAAACAGAAACTTGGATCTATACAAAGAAATGAAAATCCTGGAAACTGAATGAATAAATGTAAATACATAATTAAATTTTACTTTTATTATCTAGGTGAAAACTGACTGCCTAAAGCAAAATAATAGCAAGATAAAATAGCAGACATCAAGGCAGACATCTGGCCTAGCAGTCACGAGTGCCTGGGTTCAGTTCTCAGCTCCGTCTTCCCATGCCAGCGCCCGCTAATAAGGATGCTAGGAAACAGCAGGTGATATTGGCTCCAGTACCCACATGGGATCTGGACTGAGTTACCAACCCTCAGCTTCAGCCCATGGCCCAGCCACATCCTGAAACTCTACATTATTTGAAAGTAGGTTCTGATTAAGTTGATATGTTATATTAGTTTGCTAGACTTCCATAATGAAGTACCGTAGACTGATGCATTAAACAACAGAAATTTGGATCAACGTGCAAACTGGTTCAGTTTCTAAGGAGGACTCTCTTCCTAGCTTGTAGACAGCCACCTTCTTGCTGTGCTGTACATTGTACATTATTTTTTGAATGTGTAAATAGTGTGCCAATAGTAAAAAATTGTAAACAAAAAATACTCGAGGGGCCAGCATTGTGACATAGTGGGTAAACCTGCCGCCTACAGTGCCGGCATCCCATATGGGCAATGGTTCAAGATCCGGCTGCTCCACTTTCAATCCAGCTCTCTGCTGTGGCCTGGGAAAGCATTGGAAGATGGCCCAAGTCCCTGGCCCCTGCACTCATATGGGAGACCGGGAAGAAACTCCTGACTCCTGCTCCTAGCTTCTGATTGGCGCAGCTCTGGCCATTACAGCCAATTGGGGAGTGAACCAGCGGATGGAAGACCTGTCTCTCTCTGCCTCTCCTTCTCTCTGTGTAACTCTGACTTTCAAATAAATAAATAATTTTTTACTAAATAAATCTTTTTTAAAAAAATACTCAAGTAATTCAAAAGAAGCCAGAAAAAGATAAAAAGAAAAATAAATAGAAAACTACCAAAAGATTTTAATTCAGTCATTTAATAAGTCTACTAAAGCAAACGCTTAACAATCCTAAAACAGAGATGACAATATAAATTAAAGGACAGGAACCAATTATATGCTGCCCATAAGAAATTTACTTCACATATAAAGACATAGATTAAACATAAAAGAAGGGACAGGGACCAGCATTCTGACACAGTGGGTTGGTTAAACCACCACTTGGTGACACCAGCATCCGGTATTAGAGCATTGATTCTGCTTCCAATCCAACTCCTTGCTGAGGCACCTGGGAAAGCAGCAGAAGATGGCCTAAGGGCTTGGGCCTCTGCACCTACATGGGAAAACTAGATGAAGCTCCTGGCTCCTGGCTTCAGCCTGGCCCAACCCCAGATGTTGTCGCCATTTTTGGAGTGAACCAATGGATAGAAGATTCCCTCTCTCCCTCTCCTCTCTTCCTCCCTCTCTCTTCTATCCTTCTGTCACTCTGCCTAGCAAGTAAATAAATAAAATCCTTTTTTAAAAAATGGACAAAAGATATATAATAAAAATAACAGACAAAAGAAAGCTTGAGTTGCCATATACATATTCCATAAGATAGATTCAGAACAGGGATATTTCCAAGATAAAGAGGTCACAGTGTAGGGTGTTGTGGCACAAATGCTAGGGATGCCCGCATCCCAAACTGGATTGTCATTCTGAGTCCCAGCTACTACTCTTCTGATCCACCTTCCTGCTAATGCAACTAGAAGGTAAGAGATAAAAGATGATGCCCCAGGTATGTCGGTTCCTGTCACTCCTGTGGAAGACTTAGATGAAGTTCCAGTTCTAGGCTTTTGGTTTCTGTCTCAGGTGTGCTGGGGAGTGAACCAGCAGATGGAAGAGATATCTCTTTCTCTCTCTTTTTAATATGTATTTTATTTATTTGAAAGGCAGAATTAGAGACAGAGAGAGAGAGAGGGAAAGAGAGATCTGCCAGCTACTGGTTCACTCATCAGCCAGGGCTGGGTCAATCTGAAGCAAGGACCCAAGAGCTTCATTCAGGTCTCCCATATAGGTTCAGGGGCCCAAGCACTTAAGCTATCTTCCATTGCTTTCCCAGGCACATTAGCAGAGAGCTGGATTGGAAGTGGAGCAGCCAGGACTTGAATCAGCACCAATATGAGATGCAAGCTCTGCAGGCAGTGGTTTAACCAACTGCACCACAATGCCAACCCCTCGCTCTTCATTTTCACTTCAAAAATCAGCTCAAAAGCCGGCGCCGTGGCTCAATAGGCTAATCCTCCACCTTGCGGCGCCGGCACACCGGGTTCTAGTCCCGGTTGGGGCGCCGGATTCTGTCCCGGTTGCCCCTCTTCCAGGCCAGCTCTCTGCTATGGCCAGGGAGTGCAGTGGAGGATGGCCCAGGTGCTTGGGCCCTGCACCCCATGGGAGACCAGGAAAAGCACCTGGCTCCTGGCTCCTGCCAGGATCAGCGCGGTGCGCCGGCTGCAGCGGCGGCCATTGGAGGGTGAACCAACGGCAAAGGAAGACCTTTCTCTCTCTGTCTCTCTCTCTCACTGTCCACTCTGCCTGTCAAAAAAAAAAAAAAAAAATCAGCTCAAGTTAACTACAATTAAGATGTAGGAGTTTTAGCTGGCTACAGATCACCTTGAGTCAATCCTGTACTATCCTGGACTCATACAATAAATTAAATAGCAGGCTAGATTAATGGAGACGATCAGACTTTTCAGACATCTGGAATATGATATCCACATCTGGGCTACTGAAGACCATCCAAGATTGCTATGTACTATGGGAAAGGGTTGAAGGAGGATTTAGGTTGTTGAAAAGAAGTCTGCCACAGATGGTAGTGTCTCGATTCTTAGTATTGTTTATGTCGTTTCACAAACCATAATAAGGACAGATGGGTGGTGGTTTCATGGAAGCATATTTTGTTCTCACAGTGCATTTGCAGTGTTTTCTCACAAGCATTCAATATAGAATTGAAGCAGATGTTTGGCATAGCTGTCAAGATGCTGCTTAGAGGGCCGGCGCTGTGGCATAGTGACCTAAGCCTCTACCCACAGTGCCAGCATCCCATATGGGCGCCAGTTTGAATACCGGCCGCTCCACTTCCGATCCAGCTCTCTGCTATGGCCTGGGAAAGCAGTAGAAGATGACCCAAGTTCTTGGGGCCTTCACCCATGTGGGAGACCCGGAAATAGCTTCTGGCTCCTGGCTTCAGATCGGCTCAGCTCCAGCCATTGCAGCCATTTGGGGAGTGAACCAGCAGTTGGAAGACTCTCTCTCTCTCTCTCTCTCTCTCTCTCTCTCTCTCTCTCTGCCTCTCTGTAACTCTGCCTTTCAAATAAATAAAAATAAATAAAATCTTTTTTAAAAAATGATGCTGCTCAGGATGCCCACATCCCATATTGAAGTGCCTTGGGTTTGAGTCCTGGCTTTTCTCCCAACTTCCTGCTAATGCATGCTCTGGGAGACAGCAGATGAGGCTCAAGTAGTTGAACTCCTGTCCCCCACACAAGAGAATTGGATTGAGTTCCTGGCTCCTGGCTTCACCAGCCTGGCTGTTGTGAGCATTTGGATGTGAATCAGCAGATGAAAGATCTCTCTCCCTCTCCCTCTCCCTCTCCCTCTCCCTCTCCCTCTCCCTCTCCCTCTCCCTCTCCCTCTGTGTGTGTGTGTGTGTGTGTGTGTATGTCTTTTTCACTCTCTGTCTTTCCTCCTGTCTCTGCCATTCAAATAAAATAGGGAAATAAAACCCATTTTAAAAGATTAACTGTCTGGCCGGCGCCTTGGCTCACTAGGCTAATCCTCTGCCTGCGGTGCTGGCACCCCGGGTTCTAGTCCCGGTCGGGGCGCCGGATTCTCTCCCGGTTGCTCCTCTTCCAGTCCAGCTCTGTGCTGTGGCCCGGGTGTGCAGTGGAGGATGGCCTGAGTCCTTTGGGCCCTGCACCCACAAGGGAGACCAGGAGAAGCACCTGGCTCCTGGCTTCAGATCAGCACGGTGCGCCGGCTGCGGTGGCCATTGGAGGGTGAACCAACGGCAAAGGAAGACCTTTCTCTCTGTCTCTCTCTCTCACTGTCCACTCTGCCTGTCAAAAAAGAAAAAAAAAAAAGATGAACTGTCTGAGAACGGTGATCCCCATCTGTCAAGGGCTCAAGAAGAGATGGAATGGCCACAAAGCAGGAATGCCGCAGTGAAGCTGGGTGGCTGTGCTCACAGCAGATGAAGCCAAATGACCTCAGATTTGTCTTTCAGTTCTGATCTCACTGTTTATTTTAGTCAGCTTTCTGTCACTAGAACAAATACCTGAGGGAAGCTACTTAGGAAGGAAGAAGGTTTATTTCAGCTCAAGGTTTTGGAGCTTCACGAGCCAACACCGAGCAGCCCATTGGTGCAGCGTCTGACAAGGGCAGGGGATGGCAAAACATGTGCAGAGGGAAAATCACATGGCAAGCCAGGAAGCAAAGTGGCTGGGCCAACTCAGGCTTTATAACCAACCTCTCTGCGCTGGACCCACCCCCTTAAACACCCTGACTGGATCAAGACTCCACCCTCTCCCCATAACATCAAGCTGGAGCCACGCCTTTAACACACAGGCCTCTGTGAGATACCAAAACTGACATCCAAACAATAGCCTTGTGTGAGTCCCTGTACCAGGTTCTAACTCAATTGACTCTGTGATGAAATGCATTGCATGGGCCTGCGCCATGGCTCAATAGGCTAATCCTCCGCCTTGCGGCGCCGGCACACCAGGTTCTAGTCCCAGTCGGGGCGCCGGATTCTGTCCCGGTTGCCCCTCTTCCAGGCCAGCTCTCTGCTATGCCCGGGAGTGCAGTGAAGGATGGTCCAAGTGCTTGGGCCCTGCACCCATATGGGAGACCAGGAGAAGCACCTGGCTCCTGGCTTCAGATCAGCACGATGCGCCGGCCGCAGCAGCCATTGGAGGGTGAACCAATGGCAAAGGAAGACCTTTCTCTCTCTCTCTCTCTCTCTCTCTCTCACTCTCCACTCTGCCTGTCCCAAAAAAAAAAAAAAATGCATTACATGTTAGAATTCACTCTTAGACATAGAATGGAGAGGACACCAGCCACAATGAAGAATTGTCCGACACAAGGGGAAGGCGGTTGGCACAGCAGTTAAGATGCCACTTGGAATGTCGGCATCCCTATCAGAGTGCCTGGGTTCAAGTCCCAATTACACTTCTGATTCCAACTTCCTGCTAATGCATATCCTGAGAGGCAGCAAGTCTTGGCTCAAGTTCTTGGGTCCCTGCCACCCACGTGGGAGCCCTGAATGGAGTTCTGGGCCTCTGGTTTCAAACCACCCAGCCCCAGGCATCTGAGAAGTGAACCATCTGAAGATAATCTATCTCTTTTTCTTTCCTTCTCTTTCTCAAAATGAAAATAAATAAATAAATAAATAAATTTTTAAAAAAGTAACCGTTCACTAGGCCATGCATGGGAAGTATGGAAGAAAAGCTTCTAGCTTAGGGTCTATTTAGCCTCAATGGGCCCTCCTCCCACAGTCCATCATCTAGGTCACGGTGGCATGTCTTTCTCAGTATTAAAGACATAAGCCTGGAATCACTGTGTCTGACTTCTGCCCTCTAGGAATGGGGTGTCTGGGGTGACACCAGATAACTTTTTAAGATACACCACAGGATGATTGCATTAAATCAAAAAGAGATTTTGCAATGGCTGACCCCCAGCTCAAAAAGACAAAGCTCCTGTAACTGAGGCAGCAGGCAGCAGGAGGCACTGAGCCCCGGGGCAGGGCAGGTTTGAGGATGGGAATTATGTCCCCATTATCCACAAAGTGAACATTTTCCTAACAATAACACGGTGATTTCAGAAGCAATTTTAAAAACAAGACTCTTTTCTCCTAAACTCTAGAGCTTTTCTGATTTTTGTCAGCAACAAAAGAATTCCGCTTCCAAAGCAGGCTGCATCTCTGAATATTAAAACTCCCACCTTGGGAAATTTTTTAAGCCTTCAGACAACCTCTTTTAAAGTTATAAATGAAAGTCACTCAACAGACTACAGTGCTCCTGGGCCCCTTTTATCTCCTGAAGAAAGACAACAGAGTGATAACTTAGGAGCCGGGGACCAAATTACTGACCTTGAGTCACCTTCCACACCATGTCTGGCCCAACCAAGATAGGGAGTCAAAGCTTTAACTAGTAGCAACAGCAAATGATATAATTTGATGATATAAAGAAACCCATCAAGGGGGAATAAAAAAGCTAGGTCGTAGTATTCATAGAGCTTTCAGAGTTTAAAAAGAGCCTAAATGTGCCTTCAGCAAGGCCTTTTCATGCTAAAATCAACCATTCCACACTCCCCTCCTGTCCAAAGAACAAACAGTTCCAGAACCAATTGGACTGTCCGAATGGGTTTATTTTTTCATCTGTATGTAAAACTGAGTGGGTTTTATTAGATGCCAGGCTTTGAAAGAAAAGTTTACCAAGATGGAGAGCTGTCAGATGAGAACTAATTGAGGGAATTTAAGATATTCATGGAAAAGACTCAGAGGGATATGGAAGTTTTCTTTTGATTTCTGAATTTCTTTAAAGAGATATCGTCGGGGAGAGATGAGGAACATGTTCTGTGTGGCTCCGGGAGGAAAATCGGGTCCAATGGCTGGAATTCCAAGAAGACAAGTGCCTGTGGTCCAGCTAACCACAGTGGAATGCTGTGTGTTCATCCGCAAGAATGTGTGTGCACGTGCTCCTGCAGACAGTTATTTGGGCAATAACATACCAGCTATGTTGCAGAAAACGGACAGGCACAGGGGGATAATCTGGATCAACGTCAAGGTCCTTTCCCGGGAGGGCCCAGGCTGGAGCTCTTCATCACAAACCACCATGTGTATCATTCTTTGCCGTGTATCCTCTCTTTGGAAGACACTGTCTCAGCCCTGTAGTTTTCCCCATGTAACAGGTGAGTGACAGTTGGTTTCATAGGAACAAAGCTTTAACCCCAAAGTAATAATTGCAGGGCAGGTGAGCAAAGTAAAACTATGAGGCCACTTGTACAGCCAAGGAGCAAGAAAACTCCCAAGCAGGACTTGGCAACTTTTAGAAGGCAAGGCAGGTTTTTCAGTGCCTTGCAACCTTTCTGTTTCCTTATCTGACTTGTACTATTGAGGGTTTTGTTTTGTTTTGTTTTGTTTTGTTTTGTTTTGTTTTGTTTTGTTTTTGACAGGCAGAGTGGATAGTGTGAGAGAGACAGAGAGAAAGGTCTTCCTTTTTGCCGTTGGTTCACCCTCCAATGGCCGCTGCGGCTGGCACACCGCACTGATCTGAAGCCAGGAGCCAGGTGCTTCTCCTGGTCTCCCATGCGGGTGCAGGGCCCAAGCACTTGGGCCATCCTCCACTGCCTTCCCGGGCCACAGCAGAGAGCTGGACTGGAAGAGGGGCAACCAGGACAGACTCCGGCACCCCAACCAGGACTAGAACCTGGTGTGCTGGTGCCGCAAGGCAGAGGATTAGCCTATTGAGCCACGGCGCTGGCCCAGAGTTTTGGTATTTTTATTTTTGTGTTCTCTTATTAGTTTGTTTTGCCCTTGTTTCAAGGCACCCTGTCTGTTCAAATAGCAACAAAGTAGCCAAATGATCATAACTTGCCAAAGGGTGCTGGATCTTTAAAGAAACATCAGACAGGTGCTGGAGTTGTGGCATAGTAAGCTAAGCCTTCATCTGTGCACTGCCATCTCATATGGGTGCCAGTTCATGTCCCAGCTGCTCCTCTTCTGATCCAGCTCTCTGCTATGGCCTGAGAAGGCAGTCGAAGATGACCCAAGTGCTTGGGCCCCTGCACCCACGTGAGAGACTCAGAAGAAGCTCCTGGATCCTGGCCTTGGATCAGCCTAGCTCTGACCTTCCTCTCTGTCTCTCCCTCTCTCTGTCTGTAACTCTACCTCTCAAATAAAAAAATAAATAAATCTTTTTTAAAAAAAGAAATATCAAGGGCCGGTGCTGTAGCATAGCAGGTAAGGCTGCCACCTGCATTGCTGGCATCCCATATGGGCACCAGTTTGAGTCTCAGCTGCTCCACTTCCGATCCAGCTCTCCGCTGTGGCCTGGGAAAGCAGTAGAAGATGGCCCAAGTCCTTGACCCCTGCACCTGTGTGGGAGACCAGCAAGAGTCTCCTGGCTACTGGCTTAGGATCAGCACAGCTCCACCCATTGCAGCCATTTGAGGAGTAACCAGCGGATGGAAGACCTCTCTCTCTCTCTCTCTTTGCCTCTCCTTCTCTCTCTGTGTAACTCTTTCAAATAAATAAATAAATCTTTTTTAAAAAAGAAAGAAATATCAAACAAATACAGCTTCTAAAGCTCCTTAGGGCAGCACCACCCTTGTATATTCTTTGAGGAATAAAGTGAGAGGTGAGAGTGACCAGATTGACAAGTGAGCTGAACACTCATGATCAAAACAGATTTTTGTACATAAAATTTTTTAAAAGGAAGGGAGGGGTAATTGGGCATTTGGCCTAGCAGTTAAGACACTGCTTGGGATGCCCACACTCCACATCAGACTCCCTGGTTTAAGTACCAGCTCTACTCCCAATTCCAGCTTCTTGCTAATGCAGACTCTGGGGGCAATAAGTGATGGCTCAAGGAGGTGGGTTCCTTCTGCCCATGGATTGAGACATGGATTGAGTTTCAGGCTCCTGCCTTCAGGCTGGCCCAGCCCTGGCTGTTGTAGGCATTTAGAAAGTGAACAGGCAGATAGGAGCTTTTTCTCTGTTTTTGTGCCTATAAAATCAATTAAATAAACAATATTTTGAGAAATATTTTACTGGAAGAGTGTGCTTCCTGTCCCTCTGCTTCCAGATTCACCCTGTGATTGACCCTCTGCTGTCCCCCAGCCTCAGCAGGTGCCTGAACCAATGGGCCACTCGACCTTGAATCATGAACCTCCACACAGCCGCCTGCTTTTCAAGAGCTTATCTCTTGGTCTTTGGATTTCATGACCAGTGGCCTGTCAGTAGGACAAGAGGAGGTACTGACATATGCACACTCTGAGACCAAGCCAGGAGATTCTGGGTTATTCAAGGTCACTGAAACCAGGAACAAGCAAGAAGCAAAAGCTAGAGGCAAGAACGTCATGCCTGAAGGACAGAACATACCCGGTGAGAGTGCGCTGAGGTGGATGGGGACAGCACTTCCTGTGTCACTTGCCTGGAGCTCCAACTTTTATTGGACTTCAAATGAGATCAAAAGTTATGTAGCGATCCAGGAGTGATCAATTAGAATCTCTGCTGTTAGAGCGAGTAGATTTGGAGTGACTGTCTAATTTGCTAAAAAAAATAAAAAATAAAAAATAAATAAAATAAAAAAACACCCACATCCAGGGCCAGCATTATGGGGTATTGGGTTAGGCCCACACCTGCAATGCTGGCACTTCTCGACTGCTCCACTTCTAATCCAGATCCCTGCTAATGGCCTAAATGCTTGGGCCCCTGTACCCACATGGGAGATCCAGGAGAAGCTCCTGGCTTCTGGCTCCTGGCCCAGCCCTGGCTGTGGCAGCCATTTGGGAAGTGAACCTGTGCATAGATCTTTCTCTTTCTTTGTAACTTTTTCAAATAAATATTTTTTTATAAAAAAGAATACCCACATCCCATATGGGAGTGCCTGACTCCAGCTTTCTATTAATGTGCACACTGGGAGGCAGCAGGTGATTGGACCCATGTGGGAGACTTGGATTGAGTTCCCAGCTCCCAGCTCCCAGCTCTGACCTCAACCCAGCCCTGACCTGCCATTGCAGACATTTGGGAAGTTAACCAGAGGTAGGGCCCTCTCTGTCTCTCTCTACTTCTCTGCCTATCTAATTCTTAGATTTTTTCAAAGGAACTGAACCTCTTCTTGTAAGAGTGAAAGGTGACTCCAACAGGCAATGGCACAGCTTTTTGGAAAGCAAGGGGAACAGTGAGTATTTCCTCTTACAGCCAGCAGCCAAAGCAAAAAACCAAGGAGCCTCACTTCTAGGGTTCTCTGCATGAGCCCCAACTCTGCCATGATCAGAGAGGAGCCAAACTGTATGCCTACTGTCTCCACCTAATTATGACAGAAGCCAGCTGCCCTGCCCCTGTACACACACACACACACACACACACACAGCCCGCATTCTCCTGCTTTTCTGATGCAGCTCCCAGGAGAAGCAGTGGTAGTTGTTTTTGGGATTTGGATCAGATGTTCACATAGCCCTCCATGCAGGCCATCACTGCCACAGCAACATCCCAGGAAAACTGCCACAGGAGAATAAATGGAGGCCCCTCTGTGGGACCTCTGGGGCATGTCTTTCCAGTTTATCCTCCAGGGAGATAAGTGACTAACTGCCCGAGCACTATCATCTCCGGAGAAAAGCAATGCAAGGCAGAAATCAGAGATGCTGCAAATTCTCCTGATGTGGATCTAAATTTTAAGCCACAGAAAAAAAGAGGATTCAGGGGTATGGAGACGCTGGGGCTACTTGGCTAGAAGCAGATCAGAAGAAAAGAAAGCATCCACCTAAACTAGAAATAATGTCCTCTGGGCTGGAGGGCTGAGGGAAAAGGGGAAATGAGGTGGCCTGGGAGGCTACAGTTGCAGCGAGAGGTAGAGGAGGAGGAGGAGGGGCTCTGTGTTCTGGAAGTGATGCCCAAGAGGTTGCAGGATCTGAAGAGACCAGGCCCAGGGCACATCTACGCAAATGGATGGGTGGACAAGGTTGGCAGAGTCCCGTGCCCTGAGCATTCCATAGAGGTGCTGGAGGACCACATAAGGATCAGGAGATATGCACATCTCAGAGATCCGCTGGAGGATAGCCACCTGGCCTAGCAGTTAAGACTCCAGATGGGACACCTACAACCCATATGGGAGTGCTCAAGTCCCAGCTCCACACTCCAATTCCAGCTTCCTGCTGATGCACACACACTCTGGGAGGCAGCAGGTGATGGCTCAAGTAGCTTCACCCCTGCCACCACGTGGAAGACCTGGGTTGAGTTTCCTCTTTGTGGGCATTTGGGGAATGACAAGAGTGTGCTTTCTCTCTCTTCTCTCTCTCCTCTTCTCTCTCTTTCTCTCTCTCTCTCTCTCTCTCTCTCTAATTCTCAGTTACCTAAATATCCCCCAGGAGAATGAACAGCCAAGGGCCAAATGTTCCTCCAGCAAACCCCAAAAGTGTGACACCCAGCATGACTTTGTGGGGAGGAAAGAGCACACTCAGCACATCTGAAGGTGCAGGCTCAGAGTAGAAAACAGGCTTGTTCTAAAAATAAAAGCATGTTTGGCTCACACCTCTGTGGACGGAGAGTCCTACATCCTACATAAATGCGTGGGGTTTGCGATTTCTTATCCAGAAGGAACAATTCACAGTCACATACCACGTTATATTTTCGTCAACACTGGGTCACGTACACAACAGTGGCCCCATAAACCTGTGTTGCTTAGCAACATCCCAGCAGTATCCCTTTGTGGAGGTACCGTCTGTGATGTTCACACAACAGTGAACCCCCTAAAGACACCTTTTTCATTATTTGTCCCTGCCATTAAATGATGCATGATTTTTGGTCTCCTTTGGGGAGAGAGTCAGGACATGAAGAGGGAGATGCTGCCTTTTTTTCCATCTTATCTGTCCAATGAATCTAAGCCCATGATAGAAGTTTCTGGTTAAAAAATATGTACCCAGGAGCCTGGCATTTGGCCTGTAGTTAAGCCACAGTTGGGATGCTGACACCCCGTATGTAAGCACCTGGATTTGAGTCCAGCTCTGCTCCTGATTCCAGCTTCCTACTAATGCTCACCCATGGAGCCAGCAAGCGATGGCCCAGAGAGCTGGGTCCCTGCCACCCACGTGGGAGACCTGGGTGGAGTTTCTGGCTCACTCCAAGCTTTGATCTGGGCCAGCTGCAGCTGTTGCAGACAACTGGGAAAATGAACCAGTCGACAGAAGCTCTCAGTCTTCTCTGCCGCTCAAATACATAAAATACTTTTTTTAATTTAACGTCAACAAGCGAGAGGGTTCTGGATACTTTGGGTTTGGAGTGTAAACAAATCGGTATTATGAAGACTGGCTTTTTTTTCTCCTTAACAAACACAGCACAAGTCAGAGTGACCAGGTGTGTGAGGGGTTTGTTTAGACAGCTTCAAGTGGCCTGGTATTTTGTAACGTTTCCAATATTTATAAATAAATATGGAACTCCTCTCCGTTCCCCATCCCTGCTGTGCCAATTTGCTGCTTTCTGGTAAGACTACTTGGTTCTCTTCCAAAAGCAGAAGCGCATCTGCCACGGCACCTGGAAAATTCTTTGCTCAATTCGGCCCCTTGCAAATGGTACTAAATTCGTTTCAGAGAACTGGAGATTCTTGTTTTTCTAGTGTTGTAGAAAATCCTGGGACAATACAAAGAAGTGGGTTTGGAATTAGACCAATGTGGCTGCAGTCTCTCTCCTACCACTAGGGGGCAGTCTGACAATGGAGAAGCGACCAAACCGCAGAGAAAATCAGTTGCCTGAACACAGAGAGAAGGTTGCCCACAGCGCCTGGTCGCGCCAGGTGCTCCATCAACAGCTCTGGCACAGGTGTTTGGCCTGCCGGCCGCCACACACACACACACACACACACACACACACACACACACCCCGCCATTCACGCTCCCTGTCCCTCTGCCTCTCAAATACAGGCATCCATACAAGTAAACCCCAAACACCACTCTTCGCTTGCTGGCTGTGCAGAACCCACCTCCGGGCGCTCTGACAGTGGGCGCCCGTGAGTCCTGGCACGGAAGTTTTATTGGACGCGCTACCTCCCCAGTGGTCCTGCGGTTGAAACAGTAGCAGGGGCGGGAGCCCTCTGCGGGGCCGGCGCTGAGGGTAGTGGGTTAAGCCCCAGGTACAAAGCGCTCGATCCTTTCCGCGGGCCTCCTGCACGGCGCGTTCTGGGACGCCCACCACTAGAGGGCAGCGTGGGCCCACGGGTGCCGCCAGCGGCCCCGGCGCCTGGACGACCCCGAGGGTCCCGGAAGCCCCCGCCGCGGGTAGGCGCGGCGGCTCCAGGTAACGCCTCGCCCGGCAGGTGCCCGGCCTCTCGGCCTCCACAGGAGCACACGCCCCGCACGCCGGCGCGCGCCTCCTGTGTCGCGGGATTCCGCCGACAAGGGACTTCCCCAGCAGCTGGAGAGGGAGGTGAGCAGGTAGATTTATTAAAATAAGCTGCAGGGGAGCGGCGGGCGGGCGGGCGGGCCGAAAGGTGACAGCTGCTGCCACGTGGATCGGACCGGGTGACCGCCACGCTTTGAGAGCCCTGTTACCCTTTCTGCAGGTGTAGCTTGCTTTTTTTTTTTTTAAATAACATCTTTGATTTGTTTTCTTATTTTCGTTTTATTTGAAAGGCAGAGACAGAGATCTTTCATCCACTAGTTCACTCCTCAAATGTGCAGCAGCCAGGGCTGGACCCGGCTGAAGCCAGGGGCCCAGAATTCCACCCAAACGTCCCTGTGGGTGACGGGGCCCACGTACTTGAGCCATCACCTGCTGTCTCCCGAGATGACATTAACAGAAGCTGGAACTGGAAGTGGAGCTAGAACTCGAACCAGACACTTCCGTGTGGGGTGTGGGTGTTCCAAGCAGCAGTGTGGGGGCTAGGCCACATGTCCATTCCTGGTGTGGCTATTTAAAACACACACACACACACATACACCCTCATCCTGCATAAAGCTATGCAAGCTGAGAAGAGGCCCCTGCAAATCCCGTGGCTCAGAGGGCTCTTTAAAAAAATTACTTTTCATTTATTTGAAAGGCAGAACTACAGAGAGAGGAGAGGAGAGAGAGGTCTTCCATCCGCTGGTTCACTCCCCAAATGGCTGCAACGGCCGGAGCTGTGCCGACCAAAGCCAGGAGCCAGGAGCTTCTTCCAGGTCTCCCACGTGAGTTAGGGGCCCAAGGACTCAGGCCATCCTCTGCTGCTTGCCAAGGCGCATTAGCAGGGAGCTGGATTGGAAGCAGAGCAGCCACATCTCCTACTGGCACCGATATGGGATGCCAGCGTCTCAGGCAAAGCCTTAACCCACTACCCCCAGCGCCGGCCCCGCAGAGGGCTCCCGCCCCTGCTTCTGTTTCAACCGCAGGACCACTGGGGAGGTAGCGCGTCCAATAACGCTTCCGTGCCAGGACTCACGGGCGCCCACTGTCAGAGCGCCCGGAGGTGGATTCTGCACATCCAGCAAGCAAAGAGTGGTGTTTGGGGTTTACTTGTGTGGATGCCTGTATTTGAGAGGCAGAGGGACAGGGAGCGTGAATGGCGGTGGGGGGGGGGGGGCGGCCGGCAGGCCAAACACCTGTGCCAGAGCTGTTGATGGAGCACCTGGCGCGACCAGGCGCTGTGGGCAACCTTCTCTCTGTGTTCAGGCAACTGATTTTCTCTGCGGTTTGGTCGCTTCTCCATTGTCAGACTGCCCCCTAGTGGTAGGAGAGAGACTGCAGCCACATTGGTCTAATTCCAAACCCACTTCTTTGTATTGTCCCAGGATTTTCTACAACACTAGAAAAACAAGAATCTCCAGTTCTCTGAAACGAATTTAGTACTACTTGCCATTATTCTCCTTTAACAAGGGGCCAAATTAAACAAAGAATTTTTCCAAGTGCTAAACAGAAAGTTTCCTGCCAGAGACAGGCCCTGGTTAAATAGAATGCAAAGTAGAACTGTAGCTGATGCAAATTCTCACAGGTACCCCGTGAAATGCGGCTGGCTAACATCACAGTGTCACCTAAAAATGCCTTGCAACACAGTGTTTTAATGATATGGAAATTGCCACACTTGTTCTCATGAAAGTTAAGAAATGAAATAAACTGTTCATTTTCAGTTTGAAGGTAAATGTTAAGGAACTCTGGCTCAGGATTTTTTTTTTAACTATGTGCTGATACTGTCCTTAGGACCTGTGCTGCAGTTGCACTAATAAGAGAGTAGGAGTGCAAAATATAAACAAAGGACATTTTAGAAAATGAAAGAATAGGGAGCCGGCGCTGTGGCAAAGCAGCACCACATGGACACCAGTTTGAGTCCTGGCTGCTCCATTTCTGATCCTGCTCCCTGCTAATATGCCTGGGAGAGCAGTAGAGGATGGCCCAAGTGCTTAGGCCCCTGCACTCATGTGGGAGACCTGAGAGAAGCTCCTGGTTCCCGACTTCAGATCAGCACAGCTCCGGCCGTTGCGGCCATCTGGGGAGTGAACCAGAGGTTGGAAGACCTCTCTCTCTGTCTCTACCTCTCTCTGTAACTCTGTCTCTCAAATAAATAAAAATAAATCTTTTTAAAAAGATAAGTAAATCTTCTAAAAAGAAGGAAAGAAAAGAACAAAACTGTGAGCCCTGGAAGCGATCCTTTCATTCTGCTCTGCTTGATCAGACCTCCTGTGACAGTGCCAAGTCCTCGTGACATTTTAAGGATTTTCTCTTTTTATAACATTTACTTTTTTGGCCAGTGCTGTGGCTCACTAGGCTAATCCTCCGCCTGTGGCACCGGCACTCCGGGTTCTAGTCCCGGTCGGGCGCCGGATTCTGTCCCAGTTGCCCCTCTTTCAGTCCAGCTCTCTGCTGTGGCCCGGGAGTGCAGTGGAGGATGGTCCAAGTGCTTGGGCCCTGCACCCCATGGGAGACCAGGAGAAGCACCTGGCTCCTGCCTTCGGATCAGCGCCGGCTGTAGCGGCCATTTGGGGGGTGAACCAACGGAAGGAAGACCTTTCCTTCTGTCTCTCTCTCTCACTGTCTCTCACTTTCTCTCTCTCTCTCTCTCTCTCACTGTAACTCTGCCTGGCCAAAAAAAAAAAAAAAAAAAAAAAAAAAAAAAAAAAAAAGATTTATTTTTTTTGAAAGGCAGAGGCAGACAGAGAGAGAGGCCTTCCATCTGCTGCTTCACTCCCCAGATGGCCACAATGGCAGGAGCTGGGCCGTTATGAAGGCAGGATCAGGATCTTCTTCTGGGTCTCCCATGCGGGTGCAGGGGCCCAAGGACTTGGACCATCTTCTTTTTAAAAAAAAATTTTTATTTATTTATTTAAAAGGCAGAACTACAGAGAGGCAAAGGCAGAGAGATAGATCTTCCATCAGCTGGTTCACTCCCCAAATGGCCACAACTGCCAGAGCTGAGCCGATCCAAAGCCAGGAGCCAGGAGCTTCTTCTGGGTCTCCCATGCAGGTATAGGGGCCCAAGGACTTGGGCTGTGTTCTACTGCTTTCTCAGGCCATAGCAGAGAGCTGGATCAAAAGTGGAGCAGCCGGGACTTGAACCAGCGCCGATATGGATGCCAGTGCTGCAGGCCGCGGCTTTGACCCACTGCGCCACAGCACCGGCCCCCCAGGACAGCTGTTTTCATCTGCCACCAGCATGGTGAGTGGGAGGTCACTGGATGAAAAGGACAGAGGAGAGGGTTTTCCACCTGAGAACAACATTCCTTCCCGAAGTTTCCTGTGGCCTCATTTGATTCAGGCCCTCACAGACAACACCAAGAAAAATACCCTGTTGTTACCAGTACCCTCTGCTGCATCGCAAGCCACCCTTCTGTCCTGTGACTTAAGCCACAACCACGTACGGCTTCTGAGTCTGCATTTTGGTGGGGCTCAGATAGGACCGTCTCGTGGCTCGCCTAAGGTCCCTGGCATGGACAGGCCGATGGCCTTGAATGGCTGGCAGGTGGGGCTGACATTGGCTGGGTCACCTGGGTTCTTCCCCACATAGCCTTTCACCTTTGGGAGAGCTGGAGAGAGCTGCCACCCACAGAGGGCTCCGCTCAGGGCGGCATCCCAGGAAGGCACAGGGGGACGTTCCAGCTCTTATGGTATCATTTCTGCCACACTGCATGGGCCAAAGCAAGGCCAATGTAGATTCAAGAGATAGGGAAACAGGGGCCAGTGCTGTGGTGTAGCAGATAAAGCCTCATCTGTGGCTCTGGCATCCAGTATGGGCACCAGTTTGAGTCCTGGCTGCTCCAGTTCTGATTCAGCCTCCTATTAATGCACCTGGGAGAGCAGCGGAAGATGGCCCAAGTGCTTGGGCCCCTGAAGCCCCAGGAGAGACCAAGATGAAACTCCTGGCTCCTGGCTTTGGCCTGACCCAGCCCTAGCCATTGTGGTAATTTGGGGAGTAAACCAGCAATTGGAAGATGTTTAGATGTTTGTCTCTCTCCCTCTATAACTTTGTCTTTCAAATAAATAAAAATAAATCTTAAAAAAAATAGTTGGAGTTGGCACTGTGGTGAAGTGGGTAAAACCATCACCTACAGTGCCGTCATCCCATATGGGCGCCAGTTCAAGACCTGGCTGTTCCACTTCCGATCCAGCCCTCTGCTATGGCCTGGGAAAACAGTAGAAAATGGCCCGGCCGGTGCCACAGCTCACTTGGCTAATCCTCTGCCTGTGGCGCTGGCACCCCGGGTTCTAGTCCCAGTTGGAGCACTGGATTCTGTCCCGGTAGCTCCTCTTCCAGTCCAGCTCTCTGCTGGGGCCCAAGTCCTTGGGCCCCTGCACATACATGGGAGACCAGGAGGAAGCACGTGGCTCCTGGCTTCTGATCAGTGCAGCACGCCAGCCACAGTGGCCATTTGGGGGGTGAACCAATGGAAAAAAGGAAGACCTTTCTCTCTGTCTCTCTCTCTCTCTCTGTCTAACTCTGCCTGTAAAAAAAAAAAAAAAAAAAAAAACAAGATCTTGGGCCCCTGCATCTACATGGGAGACCCAGAGGAGGCTCCTGGATCCTGGCTTCAGATCAGTGCAGCTCCAGCCACTGTAGCCAATTGGAGAGTGAACCAGCGGAAAAGACCTCTCTCTCTTTCTCTCCTTCTCTCTCTGTGAAACTCTGACTTCCAAATAAATAAATAAATACATATTTTTTTAAAAAAGGATTCCAGGGCCAGCCTTGTAGCATAACACGTGAAGCTGCCACCTGTGAGGCCAGCATCCCATACAGGCACTAGCTTGTATCCTATCTGCTCCACTTCCAATCCAGCTCCCTGCTAATGGCCTGGAGAAAGCAGTGGAAGATGGCCCAAGTATTTGGAATACTGCCACCCACGTGGGAGACCCGGATGAAATTTCTGGCTCCTGGCTTCAGCCTGACCATTGTGGCCGTCTAGGGGTGAACCAGCAGATGGAAGATCTCGCTCTTTTCACTGCCTCTCTCTCTAACTCTGACATTAAAAAAAAATCAATAAATAAATCTTTCTCTTTAAAAGTTTGATTTATTTATTTTAAAGAGTTACAGAGTGGGCAGTGTGAGAGAGAGAGAGCGAGAGAGAGAGAGAGATTCCATCTGTGTTGCCCACATGGATGGGAGAGGCCCTAGTTCTTGGGCATCTTCCACTGCTTTCCCAGATGCATTAGCGGAAGTTGGGTTGCAAGTGGAGCAGCCAGGACTCGAGCCAGTGCCCACATGGGATGCTGGCATTGCAGGTCGAAGCTTAACCTACTGTGCCAAAGGGGCAGCCCTGACTCTTGCATTCTTTAGTAGTTACTCTCTATTCATTGCTTCTTTCCCCAGGTCCTAGGCAACCACTAATCTACTTTCTGATGCTATGGGTTTGCCTGTTTCAGATCTTTCATATAAATGGTGTGTTTTTTTTTTTTTTTTTTTTTGACAGGCAGAGTTAGATATTGAGAGAGAAAGGTCTTCCCTTTTCCGTTGGTTCACCCCCCAAATGGCCGCTACAGCCAGCACGCTGCGCCAATCTGAAGCCAGGAGCCAGGTGCTTTTTCCTGGTCTCCCATGCAGGTACAGGGGCCCAAGCACTCGGGCCATCCTCCACTGCCTTCCTGGGCCACAGCAGAGAGCTGGACTGAAAGAGGAGCAAACGGGACAGAATCCGGCGCCCCAACCAGGACTAGAACCTGGGGTGCTGGCGCCGCAGGCGGAGGATTAACCTAGTGAGCCACAGCGCCGGCCAATGGGGTTAGATAATAAGTGGTCTTTTGCATGAGTCATGTTCCTTCCTGCTCACAGAGCAACCACAAGTGTGGATAAATGTTTACTTTCTGTTCTTAGTGGCCTAAATCTTTTGACCAATGTGACCATGGATGGTCCAAGTCACCTCCATCCTGCTGTGTCAAAGTTGATTTGCTAGAGAATTGTTGTCTCAGTTATTTCTTTCTCCAGCCTCTCAGCAATGAAGCATCTTCTTTCTGTTGATTGAAGACAAGTAGAAAAAGAAAATCCTTTGTAAACCAAGCTTGGGCAGGGGATCACGTGTGTTGGCTTAGATGTTAGCTATTCGAGGGACCGACTCCATGGTGCAGTAGGTTAATCCCCCGCCTGCAGCGATGGCACCCCATATGGGCACCAGTTCTAGTCCTGACTGCCTCTCTTCCAATCCAGCTCTCTGCTGTGGCCTGGTAAAGCAGTGGAAGATGGCCCAAGTGCTTGGGCCCCTGCACCTGCATGGGAGACTAGGAGGAAGCACCTGGCTCCTGGCTTCAGATTGGCACAGCTCCAGCCATTGCGACCATCTGGGGAGTGAATCAGATGAACTAACGGAAGGAAGACCTTTCTCTCTGTCTCTCTCTCTCTCTCTCTCTCTAACTCTGCCTGTAAAAAAAAAAAAAAGAGAGAGAGAGAGAGAGAGAGATGTTAGCTATTCACCTTCATATCTGCTCTACTAATAGTTTTCAGAGTTTCTGGTTTCAGTGTCCACTATAAAGTCAGATGGAGTCTTTTTTTAAAAAATACATATTTATATGAAAAAATATTTAAAGGGAGGGGCATTGCTGTGGCGTAGCAGGTAAAGCTGCCACCACGGTGCTGGCATCTTATACGCATGGCGGTTCGAGACCTGGTTGCCCCACTTCCGATCCAGCTCTCTGCTATGGCCTGGGAAAGCAGTAGATGGCCCAAGAGCTGGGGCCCCTGCACCCATGTGGGAGACTCGGAAGAAGCACCTCGCTTCTGGCTTCAGATCGGCCCAGCTCTGGCCGTTGCAGCCATCTGGGGAGTGAACCAGTGGATGGAAGATCTCACTTTCTCTGTTTTTCTCTCTTCGTCACTCTGCTTTTCAAATAAATAAATAAATCTTTTTTAAAAAATTGCAAGATTGGGACCGGCGCCGCGGCTCAACAGGCTAATCCTCTGCCTTGAGGCGCCGGCACACCAGATTCTAGTCCCGGTCGGGCGCCGGATTCTGTCCCAGTTGCCCCTCTTCCAGGCCAGCACTCTGCTGTGGCCCGGGAGTGCAGTGGAGGATGGCCCAAGTGCTTGGGCCCTGCACCCGCATGGGAGACCAGGAAAAGCACCTGGCTCCTGCCTTCCAATCAGCACGGTGCGCTGGCCGCAGCGCGCCGGCCATTGGAGGGTGAACCAACGGCAAAGGAAGACCTTTCTCTCTGTCTCTCTCTCTTACTGTCCACTCTGCCTGTCAAAAAAAAAAAAAAAATTACAAGATTGGGCTAAAATGTTCAACAATTAATTATAGTGATGGTGGCACAACTCCAAATAAACTGAAAACTTTTGAATCGTACACTTAAACTATTGTGTTATGCTAATTACAGCTCAATAAAGCCATTCCCAAAAATTAAAGTGAAAACTTTCTTTTCATGCAAATCCTGACCTTTGGAGGCTGAGTGGTAATCATCCTCTAATCTAACCTCTGCGCTCAGAAAATCTTTTCAAAATCAAGGGTGACACGAGTATAATGAATGCCTTCTGCTTCCTAATTGGGCCCTTCGTTTGTTTAACCCAGAGGGAGCATCTACAGAAATGCAGGTCAAGAAGCCAATAACTTTGGACAACTCTCAGCTGGGGTTTGCATTACTGGGCCTCAAGGCTGGCAGGGACGAGCCCCTGTGTCTCGTCTGTGGAGCCTCTTGGAGGTGACAGGGAAAGAGCCCTGCTGGGTCACTGCATTTTTCTTACATTAGTGAGTTAGAGATAGAATGTTCTCGGGCCTCTGGGGGCCTACGCTTTGCCAACACAGGGAGGAATCCCTCTGGGACACATGAGTGCGAACTCATCACTCGGCTGTTTTTGTAACAAACACGAAGTACAGCCAATGTTGTAGAAGCCCCTAAAAGGATGAGACAGTGAGTCAATCAGCCGGCTGATGGCAGCGCTCAGAGTCTGCAAGGTGTCTCCACGGAGGAGGGTGGTCATGACCACGCTCACCGTTACGATGCTGTGTGGTACTCCCCTCAGTCGTTCTAGGGAAGTGTGATTATTAGAAACATCAGACTCATACGATGGGTAGAGCTTGGCTTCCTGCTGCATGATAAGGTACGGTCTGACAGCATAGGTATGAAACTGTGGCAAGCTAACTGGTAAAAAAGCTTTCGAGCAAAGTAAAATCTCTAACCTTTCACAATTTTTAGCTTAACTTTTTTCTTTATGTATTTGAAAGGCAGAGTTACAGAGAGGGAGAGAGACAGAAAGATCTTCCATCTACTGGTTCACTCTCCAAATATCCACAATGTCTGGAGCTGGGCCAGTCCAAAGCCAGGAGCCAGGAGCTCCTATTCAGATGCAGGGGCCCAAGGATTTGGGCCATCTTCACATTAGCAGTGACATTAGCAGACACATTAGCAGGGAGCAGGATCGGAAGTGGAGCAGCCAGCACTCAAAGCAGCACCCATAAGGAACACCAGTGCTTCAGTGGGCAGTTTTACCCACTATGTCACAGTGCCAGCCCCCTAGCTTAACTTTTTTTTTTTTTTTTTTTTGACAGGCAGAGTGGACAGTGAGAGAGAGAGAGACAGAGAGAAAGGTCTTCCTTTTCCCTTTGGTTCACCCCCACCCACCCACCCACCCACCCAGCGCACCACGCTGATCCGAAGCCAGGAGCCAGGTGCTTCTCCTGGTCTCCCATGCGGGTGCAGGGCCCAAGCACTTGGGCCATCCTCCACTGCAGTCCCGGGCCACAGCAGAGAGCTGGACTGGAAGAGGAGCTACCGGGACAGAATCCGGCACCCCAACCGGGACTAGAACCAGGGGTGCTGGCACCGCAGGCGGAGAATTAGCCTAGTGAGCCATGGTGCCTGCCCCTAGCTTAACTTCTTAAAATCTATTTGTTTATTCGGCCAGCGCTGTAGGATAGCACTTAAAGCTGTCGCCTGCAGTGCCAGCATCCCTTATGGGTGCCAGTTCCAGTCCTGGCTGCTCCACTTCCGATCCAGCTCTCTGCTGTAGCCTGGGAAAGCAGTAGAAGATGGCCAAGTCCTTGGGCCCCTGCACCACATGGGAGACCTGGAAGAAGCTCCTGGCTCCTGGCTTCAGATCAGTTTAGCTCTGCTCTGGCTGTTGCGGTCATTTGGGGTGTGAACCTCTTGCTCTCTGGCTCTGCCTCTCTTTGCGACTCTTTCAAATAAATAAAATAATTCATAAAAAAAAATTAGGGGCCAGCGCCATGGCACACTTGGTTAATCCTCCACCTGCTGCACCGGCATCCCATATGGACGCCAGTTCAAGTTCCGGTTGCTCCTCTTCCAATCCAGCTCTCTGCTGTAGCTTGGGAAAGCAGTAGAGGATGGCCCAAGTGCTTAGGCCCCTGCACCCACATGGGATACCAGGAAGAAGCACCTGGCTCATGGCTTCAGATCAGCGCAGCTCCGGCCCTTGCAGCCATTTGGGGAATGAACCACCAGAAGGAAGACCTTTCTCTGTGTCTCTCTCACTGTCTGTAATTCTACCTGTCAAATAAATAAATAAATAAATAAAATTTTAAAAAATTATAAAACTGAAATAGCTTTATCAGAATAAAAAAGTTCATTGCAAGCAATGTTAGACCCTTGAGGTTATTCCCAGAAAATAAAGGAGTTCCATGGACACAAAGGCCTGGGAAACTGCATCTTAAACATCTACCAGGGCTGGCGCCACAGCTCACTAGGCTAATCCTCCGCCTAGCGGCGCCGGCACACCGGGTTCTAGTCCCGGTTGGGGCGCCGGATTCTGTCCTGGTTGCCCCTCTTCCAGGCCAGCTCTCTGCTGTGGCCAGGGAGTGCAGTGGAGGATGGCCCAGGTGCTTGGGCCCTGCACCCCATGGGAGACCAGGAAAAGCACCTGGCTCCTGGCTCCTGCCATCGGATCAGCGCGGTGCACCGGCCACAGCGCGCCGGCCGCAGCGGCCATTGGAGGGTGAACCAACGGCAAAGGAAGACCTTTCTCTCTGTCTCTCTCTCTCACTGTCCACTCTGCCTGTCAAAAAAAAAAAAAAATCTACCATAGAAACCTGTAATGTGGGGGTGGCATTGCAGTGCAGTGGATTTAGCCACTGCTTGTGACACTGGCATTCCATGTCAGAGTGCTGGTTTGCATCCCAACTGCTCCACTTCCAACCCAGCTTCCTGCTAATGTGTCTGGGAAAGCAGCAGAAGATGGCCCAAGTACTTGCTTGCTACCCACGTGGGAGACCAGGATGGAGCTTCAGGTTGGCCCAGATCTGTTTGTTGTGGCCATTTGAGGAGTGAACTAGTGGATTTAAGATCTCTCTCCCTCTCTGTGACTCTACCTTTCAAAGAAAGAAAGAAAGAAATCTGTAATGTGGGGTGGGCATGTGGAACTGTAGTAGTGATGCTGTTTGGGACACTGTGTCCCATTTTAGAGTGTGAGGTTTCAAATGCGAACCCTGGGCGGCGGCAGGTGATGACCTAAATTCTTAGGAACTGTCACCCATGTGGGAGACCCAGGTGGAGTTCCACCATCTGGCTTTAGGCTGGCCAAGCCCTGAATGTTGAGAGCATCTGGGGAGTGAACCAGCAGATGGGGGATCTTTCTGTGTCTTTGTCTCTCTATCTCTGCTTTTCAAATAAGCTAAGTAAGTAAATAAATATTTTTAAATATTTTTATTTATTTGAAAGGCAGAGTTGAAGGGAGAGGAAGAGAGAGACCCACCTTCTATCCATTGGTTCACTCCCCAAATGGCCACAACAGCCAAAGCTGGGCCAGTCCACAGCCAGGAGCCAGGAGATTCTTCTGGGTCTCTTTCATGGGTACTTGGGCCATGCCTTGCTGCTTTCCCAGGCACATCAGTAGGAAGCTGGATCAGAAGTGGAGCAGCCAGAACTGGAACCAGTGCCCAAATGGGATGCTGGCATTGCAGGTGGTAGTTTTACCTACTACGCCACAGTGCCAGGCCCCCAATAAACTTTTAAAAAAATCTATAACGCATGGAGTAAAATTTCTGAGAAGCCCTATGGAGAAGAAGACATTTTGATCTGAAGTAAGCCCAGTTAACAAAAGTCACTGGGCCATAGAACTCTTTTTTTCCTCCCATGGATTATGTTCTGGGAAACGCTGACCTGAGTGGCTGTACAATCTTCTTTCTCTACCACCATTACCTACACATAATGTTTCTACAGTTTCAAGCTCAGGTGTAAGTGGAGATGGGCTTCTTTCTTTTTTTTTTTTTTTCTTTTTAAAGATTTACTTATTTATTTATTTGAGAGAGAGAGAGAGAGAGAGAGAGAGAGAGAGAGGTCTTCCATCCGCTGGTTCACTCCCCAATTGGCTGCAACAACTGGAGCTGGGCCCATCCGAAGCCAGGAGCCAGGAGCTTCTTCTGGGTCTTCCCACATGTGTACAGGGGCCCAAGGACTTGGGCCATCTTCTACTGCTTTCCCAGGCCATAGCAGAGAGCCAGATCAAAAGTGAAGGCTAATCCTCCGCCTGCGGCGCCAGCACTCCGGGTTCTAGTCCCAGTTGGGGCACCGGTTCTGTTCCAGTTGCTCCTCTTCCAGTCCAGCTCTCTGCTGTGGCCCAGGAAGGCAGTGGAGGATGGCCCAAGTCCTTGGGCCCTGCACCTGCAGGGGAGACCAGGAGGAAGCACCTGGCTTCTCTGGCTTCAGATCGGCGCAGCGTGCCGGCCGTAGCAGCCATTTAGGGGGTGAACCAAAGGAAGGAAGACCTTTCTCTCTGTCTCTCTCACTGTCTAACTCTGCCTGTCAAAAAAAAAGAAGTGGAGCAGCCAGGACTGGAACTGGCGCCCATATGGGATGCCAGCACTGCAGGCGGCTGCTTTATCCGCTACACCATAGCACTGGCCCCTCTTTCTTTTTCAAGATTTATTTTGGGGCAGGCTCTGTGGTATACTGGTTAAAACTGCTGCATGCAGTGCTAGTATCACATATGGGCGCCAGTTCGAGTCCCGGCTGCTCCACTTCCAATCCAGCTCCCTGCTAATGTGCCTGGGGAAGCAGTAGAAGATGGCCCAAGTGTTTGGGCCCCTGCACCCACATGGGAGATTCAGAAGAAGCTCCTGGCTCCTGGCACAGCTCCAGCCATTGCAGCCGTTTGGAAAGTGAACCAGCGGATGGAAGATATCTCTCTCTCTCTCTCTGTCACTCTGCCTTTCAAATCTTTAAAAAAAAATTTATTTTATTTATTTGAAAGGCAGAGAGAGAAAGATCTTCCATCCACTGATTCATTCCCCAGATGGCCACAGTGCTAGGAATGAGGCAGGGTTCTTCTTATTTTTTTTTTTTTTAATATCTATTTATTTGAAAGTCAAAGTTACACAGAGAGGCAGAGAGAGAGAGGTCTTCTATCCACTGGTTCACTCCCCAATTGGCCACAATGGCCAGAGCTGCACCAATCCAAAGCCAGGAGCCAGGAGCTTCTTCCAGGTCTCCCATGTGGGTGCAGGGGCCCAAGGACTTGGGCCATCTTCCCAGGCCATAGCAGAGAGCTGTACTGGAAGTGGAGCAGCTAGGACTCAAACTGGCGCCATATTGGATGGTGTCACTGCAGGCGGCAGCTTTACCTGCTACGCCACAGCCTTGGCCCCAGGAATGAGCTGCTTATTCACAGGAGCCACAACTGTTGCTCCAAAATCAGACAATATAGGCAACTGATAGGTCTGTATTTAGGCAGAACCATGCCAGTAAAATACACACTCTTCCTTGAGTGCACACAGCAGGCAGTGATGCAAAAGTTTTTAGGTGTGGGTGCTGCTGCACAGCAGTTAAGCCACTGCTTCAGATGCCAACATCCCATACTGGAGAGTCAATCTGAGTCCCAGCCGCTCCACTTCCTATCCACCATCCTCCTACTGCATCCTGGGCGAACAGTGATGGTGCAAGTGCTTAGGCCTCTGCTACCCCCGCGGGAGTCCCGGGTGGAATTCCTGGCTCCTGGATTCCATCTGGCCCAGCCCTAGCTATGGCAGGCATTTGGGGAGTGAACCAGGGCCAGGAAGATCTCCTCTCTGTCTCTGTGCCTGTCACTCTACTTTTCAAGTAGATGAAAAGAAAATTTTAAAAATTTTTCAAGCAGAAAGCTTTTAAACAGGCTTCCCAATGTTTGTTTTTTTTTTTATTTTTTTTAACTTTTATTTAATGAATATAAATTTCCAAAGTACAGCTTATGGATTACAATGGCTTCCCCCCCATAACTTCCCTCCCACCCGCAACCCTCCCCTTTCCCGCTCCCTCTCCCCTTCCATTCACATCAAGATTAATTTTCAATTATCTTTATATACAGAAGATCAGTTTAGCATATATTAAGTAAAGATTTCAAGAGTTTGCACCCACATAGAAACACAAAGTGAAAAATACTGTTTGAGTACTAGTTATAGCATTAAATCACAATGTACAGCACATTAAGGACAGAGATCCTACATGAGGAGTAAGTGCACAGTGACTCCTGTTGTTGACTTAACAATTTGACACTCTTGTTTATGGCATCAGTAATCACCCTAGGCTCTTGTCATGAGTTGCCAAGGCTATGGAAGCCTTTTGAGTTCACCGACTCTGATCATATTTAGACAAGTTCGTAGTCAAAGTGGAAGTTCTATCCTCCCTTCAGAGAAAGGTACCTCCTTCTTTGATGACCTGTTCTTTCCACTGGGCTTCCCAATGTTTGTATTGCCACCAGCATTGCTGCATTGTTTGCTTGTTTGTTTGTTTTTCACTGCTCCCAGGAAACCTTCCCTTTGGGAAACATACCCCATTTTTTCTTATCCAGATGGAAAGCAATACTTGGAGCCATGGCCTCTTACTGCCTCCTGGGCTGCCACGCCCAGCGAGATGGATGGTCTGGAAGCCACGCGATGTGGATTCTAAGTCTGCTTGTGCTGTGAATGCACCCTGGACTTGAAGCAAGTCCCCTTCCCCGGGAAGTCCTGTGTTTTTCCGTCTGGAAGTTGGGGCAGTCAGGCGAGATGCCTCTGTTCTCACCCAGCTTGAGAACACTGCTTTGTTCCGCATCAGGGCCATCACAGGGCAGCTCCGGTCCAGCACTCCCTTGGGTATCAGCATAGCCTCCTGCGCCCCACGCATTCGTCTGCCTCGCCCCCAGCAGGCAATGGCTGAGCATCGGAGCAGCTCCGGCCCAGCTGGGTCGTGTTAATGAGGCTGGCCCCCACCCCTCCTGGTCAGTGCCCACTCCGATGTCACTCTTACCCTTTGGAAATGCCCTCTCCAGTTTCAACCAGACTGTGTCCCTGAAATCAGTGTCTGGGGTGCTGTGATTTCTCTATTATCTTTCTTTTTTAATTATTAAGACATCAACAAGAGCCCTCTTCGGATATCGTGAAGGGGTTCGCTTTCTCACACAGGAGCAAGGAGAGCTGGACCAGGGCCTGGAAAGCTGGCTGGACTCCTTGGCTTCAACCGAGGCAGGAGAATAGCTTCAAAGGTGAACTAAAAGCTTGTTCCTACTCTCAAGTGCTTACTGTGATCCAAATGCAGCTTATTCCGGGAAACTAGATGTTGTGAATGTGTGTGCTGACCCAGCAGTCCTTAGGAGGGAGGCGCTCAAATCTCCACCGCTGAGCACAGACGCCTCTCCCCGGGAAAGCCTCCCGCCTTGTCCCTTTCTCCCTGCACCCCCAGACAGTGACTCGGGCCTCGTGCTTGTCCGCACCACTCAGTCTCTGCCCCAGGGCCACACACTTGCAGAGAGGGACTTCATTGTGTCTCTGATTGACTTGTGACATTAGTGACCTATGACCTTGAGTCAGTCAAGTGACTTCTCTGGGGCTCAGTTTTCCTCTGTACAATGGGGCTGATTACGTTGTTGTGAGAACTCCCTTGGGTTGCTCGTCCTTCACCCCTGTCTGATTTGTGCAGGTGCATCTGGGGACCTCCTGACGTTGACTGTGCCTGGTTTTCTGATGCCCTCTCTCTAAGCTTTGACCAGTAACATTCCTCCTTATTCTGCTGAATAGACTTGTACTCGCTCTGCCAGACTCGCCCATCCCAGGCTGGGTGCCTGCTGTGGCACCGGCACCTGTGTTTACATTTGTCACTATACGTACCGTACACAGAATCGCACCTCCCACCTTCAAGATCTCACAGGCTTGTGGCAGCTGCAGGACTTTCTTTCATCATCACCCTGTTTCTCCAGGTCCCCTAGGTGGCACCACCGCTCCAGCCACACGACGGTTGCCTGTTGAGGGTAAAGGCACAAGGAGTGGAGGGGGCACAGGGAGCACAGAGGCAGCAGAAGGGCTGCGATGGATGTGGGCCGGGAGGGGCCGGCGCCTGCTTCTGTCTGCAGTGGGCAGATCCTGCAAGGAGCCTGGACTCCATGCTCAAGGCACCTGGGAGCCTCAGAAGGGTTTGCAGCCAGGATAAGACGTATTTATTTTACAAGGATCCTGCTGGCTGCTCTGGGAGGGGGAAGGGACAGGACTGGAATCACACAGCCCAGCGAGGGGCTTCTGGGGCTGCGGGAGAGTGCGGTGGTAGCTGGTCATAGGGCTGGAGAAAGACATCTGGCCTCCACTTCCTGCGGCAGGGAGGGGGCCGCTGGGCGGAATCCCTGCCCTGCCCCTCCCCAGCACTCCCCGGGCGGCAGCGTCTCCGCCTCCCCATGAGGACTGATGAGTGGATAACTGTTTATTACTGTGCTGTTCCACACACCCTCTGCAGGTCAGCTGGGGAGTGTGGGAGGTGGGGCAGAGGCAGATCAGCGAAGACTCTGGGATTTCTGGCTTAAGGAAATGGGTTTAGTCGGAAATGACTCAGCAATGAGCACGTCAGGTCCTGGAAGAGGTGGGAGGAGGGCCTATTTAGGAATACGTTTGGGTTCTCGTATATCAGACCTGGCTGGCTCGGAGGCCTGGTCCTCATCCCCACGGGCAGGGCAGGGTGGGTCCAGCACGGGCAGCCAGAGGGACAGAGCTGGTTGGCAAAACAGCAGCCCAACTATGTGAAGGGGGAGGCCAACACCAGCGCCCAGGGTGTCTCGGGCTAGGTCACTACATCTGGGGCCCGCGCCACACACGTGAGTGGGCAAGGTGGCCCATCTCCCGGACCCTAGAGCGGTGACGTAGGTGACGCTGCTGAAACGCCCTCTCGGCCTCTGATGCGCTGCTCCAGCACGGCAGCTCCTGGTTCCCCAAGCAGAAGCAAGCTGCCCCCACTCTGCGCTCCCAGAACCTGCAGGCCTGTGCCTGGCCTCCGCCCACCCCACTCACACCACGCGGGGCACACACAGGTGCTCACTGGCTTGCCTGCTGCTGTGCTTGCAAGTGGCCAACATGAGCCCAGGGTCCATCCGGCACCTAAGCCCCTGCGGTCATGGTCCCAGCCAGCAGGCAGCTAGGGTACGTGGGGTGCACAGTCTGACTGTGAGGCACAGCAAAGGGGACCTAGGATATACCCAGAGGCTGCACAACAGGGACTTGGGCCATCTTCCACTGCTTTTCCAGGCCATAGTAGAGAGCTGGATCGGAAATAGAGCAGCCGGGACTAGAACCAACACCCGTATGGGATGCCGGCACAGCAGATGGCAGCTTTACCCACTAAGCCACAGCGCCGCACCCCGCCCCCCAAGCTTCTTCTGGGTCTCTCATGCTTGTGCAGGGACCCAAGCACCTGGGCCATCCTCTACTGCTTTCCCAGACCATAGCAGGGAGCTAGATCAGAAGTGGAGCAGTCAGGTCTTGAACTAGCACCTGTGTGGGATGCTGGCAGTGAAGGCAGAGTGTCTGGGTGTACTTTTTTTTTTTTTTTTTTTTTGGTAACATTTAGAGAGAGAGAGAAAGTCTATCTGTTGGTTCACTCCCCAACTGGCCACAACAGCCGGAGCTGTGCCAATCGGAAGCCAAGAGCCAGGAGCTTCTTCCGGGTCCCCCATGGGGTAAATCAACTTTTTTTTTTTTTTTTTTTTTTTTTTTTGACAGGCAGAGTGGATAGTGAGAGAGAGAGACAGAGAGAAAGGTCTTCCTTTTGCCGTTGGTTCACCCTCCAATGGCCGCCACGGCTGGCGCGCTGCGGCCGGCGCACTGCGCTGATCTGATGGCAGGAGCCAGGTACTTATCCTGGTCTCCCATGGGGTGCAGGGCCCAAGCACTTGGGCCATCCTCCACTACCTTCCCTGGCCACAGCAGAGAGCTGGCCTGGAAGAGGGGCAACCGGGAAAGAATCCGGCGCCCC
The DNA here is from genome assembly GCF_051225735.1 of Oryctolagus cuniculus. Taxonomy (NCBI): domain Eukaryota; kingdom Metazoa; phylum Chordata; class Mammalia; order Lagomorpha; family Leporidae; genus Oryctolagus; species Oryctolagus cuniculus. The sequence continues at coordinate 52,114,559 of NC_142884.1, read as the reverse complement.
GACTGGGACTAGAACCCAGTGTGCCGGTGCCGCTAGGTGGAAGATTAGCCTATTAAGCCGTGGTGCTGGCCAAATCAACATTTGTAAATCAATAAATAACATATACACATTGTGGCCGGCGCCGCAGCTCACTAGGCTAATCCTCCGCCTTGCGGCGCTGGCACACCGGGTTCTAGTCCCGGACGGGGCGCCGGATTCTGTCCCGGTTGCCCCTCTTCCAGGCCAGCCCTCTGCTGTGGCCAGGGAGTGCAGTGGAGGATGGCCCAAGTGCTTGGGCCCTGCACCCCATGGGAGACCAGGAGAAGCACCTGGCTCCTGCCATCGGATCAGCGCGGTGTGCCGGCCGCGGCGGCCATTGGAGGGTGAACCAACGGCAAAGGAAGACCTTTCTCTCTGTCTCTCTCACTGTCCACTCTGCCTGTCAAAAAAAAAAAAAAAAAAAAAAAAAAAAAAAAAAAAAAAAAAACATATACACACTAAACTTAAAAACTTAGACAATCTAGACCATATTGGTAACCCACAAGCACGCAGGATGATTCCATGTGCAGAGCTGAATGTTGTGTGGACAGCAGCTGTTGCATGATATATCTATCCTATCATCTCATTTGTACCACCAACCCTCAGAATGACTGTGTACAGCTCTAGCTGAAGAATTACCAGTCACAAATTAATAAAGCACTGCCAGTCATTTGCTTCCGACTTAGATATGCACATGTAAGTCAGGAAGTTTGTGGCCTTTGTTTATAAAGCTCATCCAACAATGTTCTGTACAAATTATCCCTCAGTTCTAAAACTTACAGTTCAGATGGTTTTATTGCCCTCATCTGAATCTGCACAACTGTCACATATATGGAAGAGAAACACTGGAATCTTAATAGCTATTTTCAATATTTGGTGGAGACTCATACTTATCCATAAATCAGTAAGTTAATCTATACAGTTTGAGTGGCCAGCGCTGTGGCGTGGCGGGTAAAGCCACTGTCTGCAGTGCCGGCATCCATATGAGCGCTGGTTCGAGTCCTGGCTGCTCCACTTCTGATCCAGCTCTCTGCTGTGGCCTGGGAAAGCAGTAGAAGATGGCCCAAGTGCTTGGGCTCCTGCACCCACGTGGGAGACCCGGAAGAAGCTCCTGGCTCCTGGCTTCAGATCAGTTCAGATCAGTGCAGCTCCAGCCATTGCGGCCAGTTGGGGAGTAAACCAACAGATGGAAGACCTCTCTCTCTCTCTCTCTCTCTCTCTCTCTCTCTCTCTCCTTCTCCTTCTCTCTCTGTGTAACTCTGACTTTCAAATAAATAAATAGGCCAGTGCCGTGGCTCAATAGGCTAATCCTCCGCCTTGCGGCGCCGGCACACCAGGTTCTAGTCCCAGTTGGGACGCCGGATTCTGTCCCGGTTGCCCCTCTTCCAGGCCAGCTCTCTGCTGTGGCCCAGGAAGGCAGTGGAGGATGGCCCAAGTGCTTGGGCCCTGCACCCGCATGGGGGACCAGGAGAAGCACCTGGCTCCTGGCTTCAGATCAGCGCGGTACGCTTCCCACAGCGCAGCAGCCGCAGCAGCCACTGGGGGGTGAACCAACAGAAAAAGGAAGACCTTTCTCTCTATCTCTCTCACTTTCCACTCTGCCTGTCAATAAATAAATAAATAAATAAATCTTTTAAAAAAGAATTAAAAAAATCTACACAGTTTGAGAGATTTTACATTACTGTGTTCTGGGACGGGTGCCATGGTATATGTAGTAGGCTAAGCCTCCATCTGCACCACCAGCATCCCACATGGGCACCGAGTCATGTCCTGGTTGCTCCTCTTCCAATCCAGCTCTCTGCTATGGCCTGGGAAAGCAGTGGAAGATGGCCCAAGTCCTTGGGCCCTGCACCCACGTGGGAAGACCCAGAGGAAGCTCCTGGCTCCTGATCAGCATAGCTCCAGCCATTGCACCATTTGGGGAGTGAACCAGCAGATGGAAGACCTCTCTCTGAGTCTCTCCCTCTATCTGTAACTCTACCTCTCAAATAAATAAATAAATAAATAATCTTTTTTTAAAAAAACTAAGCTCTTGTGGTTTTTTTTTTTAAAGAATCCCATGTTCTGACCCTGTTATTCTTAGAAGGAACATAATGAATAACTTATGCATAACTTAGAAGTTACAACCTTTCCAGCTAGTTTTAAAATTAATAGTTCTGTTTACCAAATTTCTGAATTCACTAGTTTCTAAAACTGGCATTAAACGAAGATCGGAAACCTAGGCAACTACCAGGAACCATGTAACCCAGCCCAAGAAAGTGGATGTACATTTTAGAAAAATGCTATTTACTTAACTCTTCATTTTATTCAAAAGGCAGAGAGGCACAGAAAAAGACAAACATCTTCTCTCTGTCTACTGGTTCACTTCCCAAATGCCCACAACAGCCAGGGCTGGACCAGGCCAAAGCCAAGAACACTGAACTCAGCACCACCGGCAGGGATCCAGGTAGCTGAGCCATCGTCTGCTGCTTCCCAGGGTGCACATTAGCAGAAAGCTGGATCAGAAGTGAAGAAAGGGCCGGTGCTGTGGCACAGGGTTAAAGCCCTGGCCTTAAGCGCCGGCATCCCTTATGGGTACCGGTTCAAGTCCTGGCTGCTCGGCTTCCTATCTAGCTCCCTGCTAATAAACCTGGGAAAGCAGAGGAAGATGGCCCCAGATCTGCCCAGCTCTGGCTGTTGCGGCCATTTGGGGAGTAAACCAGTGGATGAAAGATTCTCTCTCTCTGCCTCTGCCTCTCTGTAACTCTGCCTTTCAAATAAATAAATAAATCTTAAAAAAAAAAAAAAAGTGAGGGAGCCAGGACTCGAACCAGGGACTCCAGTATGGGATGCAGGTGTCTCACACAGCATCTTCACCGCTGCACCAAATGCCATCCCTGGGTGGATGTTCTTCTCCTGATTAATTTCACACACAGAGAGGTGTGTGGAGATGCACTGAGGACAAGTGGGAGAGGCCTCCAGGGCTGCTTCTCCCAACCCAGGAGGGACAGAGTCCGCAGAAACCTGCCCTTCCTGCTCCCCCGGAGGCGAGGCTGGCAGTACCCAACCCCAGCTCTCCTCTGAGGCCTTGCAATTTTTGGGTGCAGGCTGGGCATACATGAGAGGAGTTGTGGGTGTCTTAGTCCATTTGCTGCTGCTGGAATAAAAGACCACACCCGGGGTAGTTCATAAACAGTCATTTATTTCACCGGTTGCTCTAGAGGCTGTGTCAGAAAGGGGTGAAAGGGAGCAAGCAAAGACCGTAAGACAGGGAGGACGGGGGCCCAACCTGCCCCCCAGAACTCACCCACTCCCTCAGCCTATATGAGTGGCGCCTTCATGACCATTCAATCAATCCTTATTGAAATGGTTCTGTAAGGTTTGTTTTCAAAGGCAAGTCAGAGAGAAACAGACTGGTTCATTCCCCAAATGCCTGCAATGAATGGGGCTGGGCCGAGGCTGGGAGCCTGGAACTCCATCTGAGTTTCCACGTGGATGTCAGGGACCTAAATACTTGATCTGCTGCCTCAAAGGGTTGCATCAGCAGGAAGCTGGAGACGCGACAGAGCCAGCTCACAAATCAGGCCCTCTAATACCGGACATGAGCTTCCCAAACGGCATCTTAACTGTAACTGCAACATCTGCCCCTGATTACTGCTTGAAGGTTCTATCTCTGTCTCTTAATATTGTTCCAGTGGCAATTAACTTTCTTTTTATATATATAAAAAAGGATCTATCTATTTACTTGAAAGTGTTACAGAGACAGAGGGAGAAACTGAGATCTTCCATCTTCTGGTTCACTCCCCAAATGGCCTCAAATGGTCAGGGCTGGGCCAGGCCAAAGCCAGGAGTCTGGAACTCCAACTGGGTCTCCCATGTGTGTGCAGGGCCCCATTCACTTGGCCCATCCTCTGCTGCTTTCTCAGGTACATTAGCAAGGAGCTGGATCAGAAGTGGAGCAGCTAGGACTCGAACCAGCACTCAGATGGGATGCTGGTGTGTCAGCATCAAGGGTGGTGGCTTAACCCACTATGTAGCAACAGTGGCCCCCAGCAGTTAACTTTCCACATGCATTTTAGAGAGGGTTTTCAAACCATAGCATGGGGTAGAAAAGGCTCTAGTCCAAAAAAAGGGCTACTCTTCCTGATGACAGTGGTCCTTGCAGCCAGCACCCCCAAGGGCCACCGTTACAGTCTGAATATGAGTGTCCCCCAAAAGACCCATGCGTCAAAGGTCCCCAAAGTCTTATGTTGATGGATTAATGTTAATGATTAGTGCATTAGGGTGGAAACTTAATCCAATTATGCTGTCTGCAGGTGGGGCATTTGGGAAGTGATTGGATTAGATTTGGTTTGCTAGGGAGGGATCCCCAAGATCAAATCACATAGACACAGACAAGAGTGCCCCCTGTCCCTCTGCTTCCTGGCCCACTCTATCACCCTTACCCTGCACGTACTCCACCATCCACTGCCCTCACCAGCTGCTAAGATTCCCAATCTCGGACTGTGAGCCTCCAAAAGTGTAAGCCAGAATAACCCTCCTTCCTTCAGGAGTAGCAGCCCTCGGGTATTTGTTGACCAACGCAGCCAGCTGAGGCAATGAGGACCCCCTTCCCTGGCACAGCACAGCCTCTTCTGGGCTTCTCCCTCAAAAGGTTTGGAAGCTGGCACACAGCCATTCCCCATGCCCGCCACACACAGAGAACATGCATGCAAATATGCACACACATAGACATCTACACATAGACACACACCACTTTCACATATGCACACAAATGGAAAACAATGACAAGGTTCATGCAAACACAATCACCCCAAGTGAGCACACAAGCCCTCCACAGACTCCATTTACGGCTACTCACACACACATGCACGCCCCACATTGGCATGGGCACCTCACACGGACTCTCTGCTTACACAGTCTACACAAAGACTTAAGCAGTGGGTGCTGGGGGTGCTGCCCAGGGCCCTGTACTTTTCCACTGAAGCACCTGCTCACTCAGGCACTCCGCAGGAGGGGTGTGAGCTGTAAAAGTCGGGTCCCTGTGCCGCAGTTCGAGAAGCCCCTGCAGGACATTTCCGGCTCAGAGCCCTGGGTGCTGATGTGCTCAGCTCCCCCACCAGCCCAGTCTTGTTTCTTCACTCCCTGCAGGTGCCCATCAGGAGAATGTTGCCCCATAGCGTGAGTCTGTGCAGGACACTCCCTGTCGGTCTTCTGGCCCTGGGGAGATTTGCACCTCTTCTTCCTACAGCCCGAAAGTCGACCTGCAGAACGGACCCTACTGCCTGGCCCGGAGCAGAAGCCCCCAGAGGACTCCTGTAAAGGCCACAGAAGCGGCTTGGGGACCAGCACAGACCTGCGGGTTCTCTAAGATGTCTTCGGTTTGGTGTTGAAACTGATCAAAGGAATCCACCAGTCATCTGCACTTCTGTTTCTGATCTCAAACCCCACTACCCTCTCGCGTGTGTACAGTGCAAGGTCTGGAGAGTAGGACATGGCTTCCCACCTCTGGGCTCAGACAGAGCAGGACTACATCACTGCTACTCACAGTGTGTTCTGGGGTCAGCAGCAAAGACCTCAGGTGGGAGCTTGTTGGAAATGCAGAATCACAGCCACACCCCTCCCCAACACACACACACACACACACACACACACACCCCAGTCAGAATCTGCATTTTAATAAGGCCTGAGTTCCATTGCATCTTGCAGTGTGAAAAGCATTGATCTAAATGAGTTCTAAAATCCTTATCAGCTTCTAGGATTCTATACAACTTCACCAGGATTGAGATGAGGGTGTGGGGCTTTTGGTTGGGAAGAGTTACTGAGCAGCCCGCACTGCCCTCTCTTGAGTCTGTCCCTGTCAGTAGCTAACACTCCATCGCTTGACTGGAACAGCACACCTGTTTCCCCACCGGCTGACAGAGACGTTGCTCCCTGAGTTTCCCATCTATAAACGATGCCTCACTGACCCACTCTGTCACCCTTACCCTGCACATACATCTTTTTTTTTTTTTCTTTGACAGGCAGAGTGGACAGTGGGAGAGAGAGAGACAGAAAGAAACATCTTCCTTTACCGTTGGTTCACCCTCCAATGGCCACCATGGCCAGCGCACCGCGCTGATCTGAAGGCAGGAGCCAGGTGCTTCTCCTGGTCTCCCATGGGGTGCAGGGCCCAAGCACTTGGGCCATCCTCCACTGCACTCCCTGGCCACAGCAGAGAGCTGGCCTGGAAGAGGGGCAACTGGGACAGAATCCGGTGCCCCAACCGGGACTAGAACCCAGGGTGCTGCCACCACAGGCGGAGGATTAGCCTAGTGAGCCACGGCGCCGGCTCTCACTGACATCTTATAAGGTGTGCGAAGGTCTCTAGGTTTTACACTGAGAAGCTGTAATGGTTGGGTTTTGAGGATAACGGTTGTGTCTCCCAAAAAGATTATGTTCACACTCTGACCCGAGGTACCTGTTCATGTGACTCAACTGTGAACAGTCTTTGCAGATGTAGTCTAGCTGAGACCCTTATCAAACACCCTAATCGAGTATCACCGGAATCTTTAAAAGAAGCCAAGAGGCACAGAGACTGGCGGGGGGGGGGGGGGGGGGGATGTTGTGTGACCGCACACAGAGATTCAGTGCTGTGACTACAAAGGAATGCCAGGAACTGCAGGCAATTGCCAGAAACTGGGAGAGAGGCACGGAAAATATTCCCTCTCCGAGACTCCAAAAGGCGTGAATCTTGTCAACACCTGGATTTGGGGCTTCTGGTCTCCAGAACATTAGCCCATTTCTGGTGTTTTAAACCACCCAGTGTGTGATCATGTTACAGCAGCACAAGCCAACTAATACAGCTGTGGAACCTCAAGTAGCAGCCTGTGACGGACCTAGACCCGTGGCCCCCGACCTCACCGTTTGGTGGGGCAGTGTGGGGTCAGAGGCTAAAGTAAACCGGCGAGGGACACAGCTCTAGCTGGGCTTTTAGAAAAGAAGATCAGAGAAATAGGCCACTCTTGGACTTGTTTGACTTGTGAACTCGTCTCAAATTTATTCATTTTTTTTTCTTTACAATTGATTTATTTCCTTCTGCACACAATTTTAAGGATCTGACATACACAATTTTGGTCATTAATAACCACGTGCGGTTTTGTGCTTGCTAAATCAGGCCCTGTATTTAGACGTAATCTGTTAATCTCACTTAATCCCTACAACTGCTCACAAAATACACAAGCTCTCCTCTCTGTCATGGGAACAAGGAAACACGAAGAAACTGGGAGGACTTGCATTTAGGCAAACAGTCCCAAGTAAAGTAAGATCTTGGGTCTTACAGGCTGCACCTACACTTCCCCATCTTTCAAACGGGCATAACATCAGCCTCTTAGGTCTGGCACGATTAAATGAATGACGCGCCCGGGGCCGTGGACGGTAGCAAACTGCATCGTCATCGTTTTCCGGAGACCTCGCCGCCCCCGGCCGCCAGGGGACGCTGTGACGCGGCTCGAGCCCGGCGCTGGCGTGGCCGCTCTAGCCTCGCCGGGGGAAGTCGCTGTCCTCACCTTGTGCAGGAGCTCGCGCCTCGTTGTCTGCAGCAGTCAGTCGTTTGCTCCGGCCGGCCTGCAGCTGCCCACTGCCCTCTTGCCGCCCACCATGGCCCTGCTGCACTCCGCCCGCGTCCTCTCCGGGGTCGCCTCCGCCTTCCACCCAGGCCTCGCCGCCGCAGCCTCTGCCAGAGCCAGGTAAGCCAAGAGATAACAGAGATGGAGTCAGGACGCAGGCCGAGCTGCGGGCACCCCAGGACAGCTACCCCTGCTGTCCACACACACACACTTCCGCCGCCATCCCTCGGCTTCCCGTCGCTGGCGGCTGAGGGTTGAGCGCCCGCGCCTCACAGTGACCCTCCGAGTGCCACATCCCTCCCTGCCCCGGGGAACCGCAGGAGAGCGTGCCCGCGCAATCTCCTGGGGGAGGAGGTGTGTCCCTCTGCGGCACCCGGACTCCCATTCAGGGGTCGGGGAGGGGGAGGGGCCGATGGGGGTGTGGGGCGAGGCGGAGAGCGCGCGGGCGGTGGCCCTGGCGCCAGGCTCGCTGCTGATTGGCTGCAGCCCCGGGGCTTCCTCTCGCCGATTGGCTGAGGCGCTGGGGGGCGCGTGTGCCCTTGACCGGCGGCCCTGGGGCGGGGGCGATGTGCGCACCTGTCGTGGCCTCCTCTGGTCCTGGCAGCCTTAGCCAGGCCACGGCTGGTTGCCGGTTCCGTACTGGGGAAGAAAGGTTCCCGGCGCGCCGGCGTTCAGGCCCCGCCTCCCTCCCTGCATCCTATGACCTTGGCGGGCGGCATCCTCCGTCCCTGTCACAGCCTGAGTGTTCGGGGGCGGCCCGGTTGAGGGGAAATCGTCAGCCTTCCTCCGTGCATCCCTGTCTTGCTGGGTTTCTTTGGTTCAGGAAATACTTCGCAGCCTCGGGTCCATGACGGCTGGCGACAGAGCCTTGGCTAGGACTGGGGGGCGGTCAGGTGGACTTTGTAAGCGTGATGATTGATGAGTGATGCGGAGGGAAACTTTAAACACACGAACGGGGCAAGAAGCAGACGTGGGGCGGCCCCTTATGACCTGCTGAGACCTGCTGAGAAGTCAGGTGTGAAAGCCAGCTTCCGGCAGACCCTGCTCCCACAACGGAGTCCGTGTGCCCCGCGGGACTGCTTGTCCTCTCCTGCCTTGGCTGGGCCAGGCGGGCTCTCACACCTTCTCCCCCTTGTTGGCTCCTTGCTAGCGCACCGTCAGCACGCTGTCTTTAAAGCTTGCCCACCTAGTGGGCCAGACGAGGGAGGAGTCCTTCATGCAGCAGATTTGGAGACCAGAAAGGAGTATCTAAAACTGTAGTTACAAAGAAAAGATGTTTCGCCATTGTAGTGATCTTAAAAGAACTCCTTGTTTTCTGGATTTGGCTGGGCAATCTCAATCTCTAAAGTGCTTAGCGAAAATCCCTGTGGGTGTGACCTTTCAGGCGGTCCTGCAGTCTGACTCATTTATTTTTTCCTGTCTTCCCCACTAGAATATAAGTTGCATGAGAGCAGAGGCCTTGCTGTGTTCACTGTTGGGTCGCAGCCCTTACACCAGTGCCTGGCATGTGGGTCAGATTGGCTGTTGTTATTTTAAGCCCTGGCTTTTAACTTAGCAACAGAAACAGATATGACATTTTAATGTTGCATCTTAGATAAAAACCCAAACAGTGTTGCAGAATATGTACCCCTCAGATTTTAAATTATTAAAATACTTGAGCACTTGCCATTGAGGAGGTGCAATTCCAGCTTTCTTTATTATTATTCTCAGGTTTAAACAAGCGGTGCATGATTGGGTGACAACACCAGGTGCCAGATCCAGCCATGAGTGTTACCTATTCAGACAGGGAAATGAGAACTTCCACTCTCACTGTGGAGGTGATCTTTACTGAGAGTCATCTGGTAAAAGTGAAAAACTGAAACTCAACCCGTTGAAGTTTCTTTTTTTAAAAAAATTCATTTTAATACAATAAGCCTTTAGCAGTTGGTATCTAAAGAACTGAGGTTTATCCAACAAAATGCCTAATGTTCATACTTGGATCATTTAAATAGAACTCTTGCTAAATTCAAATGCTTCAGTTAGCTGCAATTTTAAAACAAGCATGAACTTTCTTGTTGACCTGATCAACATGAGATTAGACATAATCACAGGTCAACAAAGAAAGATATGCTGATGTATTTTGATTTTTCCTGATTATTAGTGAAATGAGGAATATCATGAGACCCCCTTACAAAGGCAGAGTGCACCAGTGGTAAAATAACCAGTAGTTAGGAGATCAGAATTGTGGGATTGTCCCTGCCATCTTTAGCTCTAAGATCATGGACAAAGTGGTTGACTTCTTTTTTTCTCATTTTAACATAAGAAGAATGTTAGGAAAAAGCATTTTAAAGCCATATGGCACTGAATACACTTAAGCCCCTGGAAACTGCAAGGCATTTGACCTGGAAATGCCTATCTGAGTCCTTTGTCCCTGACATCTTTTGGTTGGTCAGTCAATATTGCTCAATGCTGAGGTTTTGTGCTTATGTTCAAAGTGCATAGGAGTCCCTATGTAGGTCTCAGGTTATCAGTATTGATTATGTCCCTGGAGCACTCTTGTTTTCATCTACTGCAATTCCTTTTTTTTTTTTTTTTTTTTTGCAATGCCTTTTAAAAACATGAGCTTTTTGTTTGTTTGTTTGTTTTTAGATTTATTTTATTTATTTGAAAGTCAGAGTTACACAGAGAGAGAAGAGGGGGTGGTCTTCCATCCGCTAGTTCACTCCCCAGATGGCTGCAACAGCCAGAACTGTGCCGATCCAAAGCCAGGAGCATCCTCCAAGCCTCCCACGTGGGTGCAGGGGCCCAAGGACCCGGGCCATCTTCTACTGCTATCCCAGGCCGTAGCAGAGAGCGGGATCGGAAAAGGAGCAGCTGGGACTAGAACCAGTGCCCATATGGGATGCCGGCACCTCAGGCCAGGGCTTTAACCCGCTGCGCCACAGTGCTGGCCCCAACATCAGAGTTCTCAAAGTGTGTTTCTTTGCCATTTTAAGGAATAGAATAATGAAAGGCATTGAGGACCTGAAACGGTTGCTAATGTAGGGCTAATCTAATTGAGCATCCCTGCTCCTATACTTAGAGTGTTTAAAATTCATTTTGAAATTGCTTTTAGAATTGTTCTTCAGAGGGGCTGATGTGACATAACAGGTTAATTACCACCTGCAGTGCTGGCATCCTATGTAGGCACCGGTTCAAATCCCAGCTGTTCCACTTCCAGTCTAGCTCCCTGCTAATGTGCTTGGGAAAGCAACAGAGGATGGCTCAACTGCTTGGACCTCTGCACCCATGTCGGAGACCTGGCCCAACCCCAGCTGTTGTGGACATTTGGAGGGTGAGCCAGCAGATGGGATAGCTGTCTGTCACTCTGCCCTTCAAGTAGATGAAAATAAATACGCATTTAGAAAGGAAAAATGCGAGCTTTTCTCAGGCCCAGTTCAGAAGTTTCAAAATATCTCTTTCTTACTGTTAGATACTAGGAACAAACAAGTAACCTAGAGTAACAAAAAGAGGGCAGGGCGGTTTCTGAGTCCTGGCCTAGAGCTGCCGAAGGGTAATGGTGATAATGACAGCCTCCCAAAGTTCTGGAAAATAATGAGTAGTAATGTTTTGTAAGATTTACTTATTTGGGGCCGGCGCCACGGCTCAATAGGCTAATCCTCCGCCTTGCAGCGCCGGCACACCAGGTTCTAGTCCTGGTCGGGGCACCGGATTCTGTCCCGGTTGTCCCTCTTCCAGGCCAGCTCTCTGCTGTGGCCCGGGAAGGCAGTGCAGGATGGCCCAAGTGCTTGGGCCCTGCACCCCATGGGAGACCAGGAGAAGCACCTGGCTCCTGCCTTCAGATCAGCGCGGTGCGCCAGCCACAGCGCGCTGGCCGCGGCAGCCATTGGAGGGTGAACCAACAGCAAAGGAAGACCTTTCTCTCTGTCTCTCTCTCTCACTGTCCACTCTGCCTGTCAAAAAAAAAAAAAAAAAAGATTTACTTATTTGGAATCCAAAAGAGATCTTCCAGCAACTAACTGATGCACTCCCCAAGTGTACTCAGCAGCTGGGGCTGGGCCAAGCCAAAGCCAGGAGCTTGAAACTCCATCTGGGTGTCCCAGGTGGGTGGCAAGGACACACATACTTGGTCCATCATCTGCTGCTTTCCTAAGTAGGTTAGCAGGGAGCCAGATTGGAAGCGGAGCAGTCAGGACTTGCACTGGCACTCCAATATGGGATGCAGGTGTCACAAGAGGAAGTTGTACCCCCTGTGCCACAACATGCCTGCCCCTTAGTAACCTTACTGAAATCATAAGGTTATCTGGCCACATGCTCTTTGACCTCAGCAGGCTCCATACTAGTGGCAGAGTAGTTACAAGTCAAAGTGTGGTAGTTGTAATTTATCAGCAATAATACCAGCTAACCTCAAGCACTCACCTTGCCTAGCTAGATTCTCAGTGTTGTTTCATCCTTATACCAACCTTGTGAGGTAGGTCTCGTTGTGCCCCCATTTTATAGATAAGGAAAGTTGACACTTAGAGAAATCAGTCCACTTGCCTATGCTCACCAGCTGGCAGGTGGCTGAGTTTCATTTGCCCAGAATTGAAATTGCCCAGGAAGTTATTGGAGGCCATTAAAAGAAATAAGAAATTTTTAAAAAAGAAAGAAAAAAAAACTGCCCATAAATAACAGAGAATTAATTGTGTACAGTAATTATAACTGTTGAAACTGAGGCATTGTTGAGAAAGAAATTCTAGGGAAGTAATATACAAGTTTGTCAGTTGGTGAGCTCGGTGATCTTGGCCTGTGCATGCCAAAGCGTTTGATTGGTTGAGATTAGATAAATGATTATTGAGAGAACTTAGCTACCTACTTGAGCTTTCTTCTACTTCCTGCTGCAGCAGCACCTAACTCTTTGTCACCCTTAACCCTTTTTTGTTTGTTTTTGTCTGTATTCTTTTTCTTTTTTTTAAGATTTTTATTTGAAAGAGTAACAGAGAGAGGAGAGGCAGAGAGAGAGACAGGTCTTCCACCTGCTGGTTCACTCCCCAATTGGCCTCAATGGCCAGAGCTGTGCCGATCTGAAGCCAGGAGCTTCTTCTGGGTCTCCCGCACTGGTGCAGAGGCCCAAGGACTTGGGCCATCTCCTACTGCTTTCCCAAGCCATAGCAGAGAGCTGGATTGGAAGAGGAGCAGCCAGGACACGAACCCGTGCCCACATGGGTTGCCTGCACTGCAGGTGGTGGCTTTACCCGCTACACCACCGTGCTGGCCCCTGCCTTTATTCTTAAAGCTCTACTCCGAATGTCCTTTTTCTCCTCCCTTCACCCTTGGTATTCAGTTTGTAGGTATGTCCTCCTGGAAGCCTTCCTAACCCTGTACTTTCATCCTGTTCGCCAAGCTGTTTAGTCAGGGCTCCCATAAATATTCCTCTGTGCCCTGGGCCTGCTTTATCCTGTAGGTCATCTCCTCCCCTCCCCTGCACCTGCATGGTTGGCAGCTCCCTGCTAGTCAGTCCTTCCCTGCACTAATCTGGTAGTGAGGGATCATTCTACCCTTCCTCATACTCCCAGCTGTCACTATCTAGCAGGTTCTTAGAGACTGATTTAGGAACTCATAAACTCTTGTATTATTTAAAATGTTAAAAAATAAATAAACCTTGCAGGCAGATGTTTCACCTAACTTTTAAAACACTCATGCCACGTAAGAACTAATACCTGCCTCAGGCTCCTGACTCCCTGGGAGGCGGCAGCGATGGCTGAAGTACAGTTCCTACACCCAGGAGGGAAGACCCGGATTGAGTTCCTGGCTTTGGGTTGTGGGCATTTGGAGAGTGAAGCAATGGATGGAAGCGTGTTCTCTCTCCCCTCTCCCCCTCTCGCCCTCTCTCTCCCCACCTCTCATATTTAGGAAGGGAAGAAAAAGTTTCTTGCTTACTTCCCCTGAAGAAAAAGGATAGAACAGGCCGGCGCCGCGGCTCACTAGGCTAATCCTCCGCCTGCGGTGCCGGCACACCGGGTTCTAATCCTGGTCAGGGCGCCGGATTCTGTCCTGGTTGTTCTTCTTCCAGTCCAGCTCTCTGCTGTGGCCGGGGAGTGCAGTGGAGGATGGCCCAAGTCCTTGGGCCCTGCACCTGCATGGGAGACCAGGAGAAGCACCTGGCTCCTGGCTTCGGATCAGCACGGTGCGCCAGCCGCAGCAGCGATTAGGGGGTGAATAGTATTTCTTTTCTTCAGAAAAATAGTTTACTATTGGGTTTATAAATAAAAAAAAAAAAGGACTTCAGTTTGATGTGTTAATGCCTCTTTTTTTTTTTTTTTTTTTTTTTTGACAGGCAGAGTTAGTGAGTGAGAGAGAGAGAGATCTTCCTTCTGTTGGTTCACCCCCCCCAAATGGTTGCTACGGCCGGCGCGCTGCGCCGATCCAAAGCCAGGAGCCAGGTGCCTCCTCCTGGTCTCCCATGGGGTGCAGGGCCCAAGCACCTGGGCCATCCTCCACTGCCCTCCCGGGCCACAGCAGAGAGCAGGACTGGAAGAGGGGCAACCGGGACAGAACCGGCGCCCCAACCGGGACTAGAACCCGGGGTGCCAGCGCCGCAGGCGGAGGATCAGCCAAGTGAGCCACGGTGCCAGCCTAATGCCTCTATTTTGCCAGGAGAATGTTTACTCAAAGAAAAGAGTGATTTCCAGGGGGCCTCTAGGAAGTTTTAAAGATAAATTTGGTAGGCCGGCGCCATGGCTCACTAGGCTAATCCTCCGCCTTGCAGCGCCGACACCCGGGTTCTAGTCCCGCTCAGGGCGCTGGATTCTGTCCCAGTTGCTCCTCTTCCAGTCCAGCTCTCTGCTGTGCCCTGGGAGTGCAGTGCAGAATGGCCCAAGTGCTTGGTCCCTGCACCCGCATGGGATACCAGGAGAAGCACCAGGCTCCTGGCTTTGGATCGGCACAGCGCACCGGCCGTAGTGGCCATTTGGGGGTGAACCAACGGAAGGAAGACCTCTCTCTCTCTCTCTCTCTCTCTCTCTCCCTGACTCCCTGCCTCTCTAAAACTGTGCCTTTCAAATAAATAAATAAACAAATCTTTAAAAAATAATAAATCACAGAATCTAATATCTACACTGATTGCCCAGAAAGTTAGAAAGAAAGAAAGAGAGAGAGAGAGAAAGAAAAAAAACAAAAAAAGGGAGAATGAATTTTGTGTTGCAAGTTAGGTCACTAATGACTAAACAAGGAAACTAGCCCATCAAGGTTGCACAGACTTTGTTGAAATATTGACACATCTTAGCTTCTTTTCAGATTCAGTTACTGTAAACCAAGACACAGAATGCTTTCCGTGTTTTCTCCTCATGTGTTCTTTTACTCTTGGAACAAACAAACATTGTATAGTAGTTGTCTCTCAAGATGTCTGTGAGGTTGCAAGGTCAAAAGGATTTTCATGTTAATATTAAGATGTTAATTGTGGTAGCATTCCATGTGTTTCCATCATGGATGCTTTCAAACTAATAAATAATGCATTTCTGTTTCAATTTCTAATGCAGTAAATACTAATAATTATACCCCAGAAATAAAAGCTCTTTGAGGTCCTCGGGCTGGCGCCGCGGCTCACTAGGCTAATCCTCTGCCTTGCGGCGCCGGCACACCGGGTTCTAGTCCCGGTCAGGGCGCCGGATTCTGTCCCGGTTGCCCCTCTTCCAGGCCAGCTCTCTGCTGTGGCCAGGGAGTGCAGTGGAGGATGGGCCAAGTGCTTGGGCCCTGCACCCCATGGGAGACCAGGAGAAGCACCTGGCTCCTGCCATCGGATCAGCGCGGTGCGCAGGCCGCAGCGCGCTGGCTGCGGCAGCCATTGGAGGGTGAACCAATGACAAAAGGAAGACCTTTCTCTCTGTCTGTCTCTCTCACTGTCCACTCTGCCTGTCAAAAAAAAAAAAAAAAAAGAATTGTGAATGGACCTAAAGACCAAGAAGTTTCAGAACTGCTGCTTTAGAACAATGCTGTATGTTTTTTCCTTGAAAAGCCAAAAACACACAATTGCTTCTCTGTCATTATTGATTCTAGTATCATTAATTGTCATAACCAGAGTAACTTCTTTTGCTATGCCCTGTGCCTAGTAAACATGCAAATATTTGTTGAAATGGATCTTGGGCAGATCAGAAATGTCTCTGGCCATGGGGCTCTAGCAAATGTCTTTCTCATTTCAGCTCCTGGTGGGCCCATGTGGAGATGGGACCCCCAGATCCTATCCTGGGAGTTACAGAAGCCTACAAGAGAGACACAAACAGCAAAAAGATGAATCTGGGAGTTGGCGCCTACCGGGATGATAACGGGAAGCCTTACGTACTCCCTAGCGTCCGGAAGGTGAGCTTGTGGGTCAAGGGTGGAGAGACTGAGGGGAGTTCCTGGAGAGGGACGGAAAAAATGACTCGGGTTCTGTGGGCTGTAAAAGTGAGGTGTTGGGGGATGGGCATTTGGCACAGCAGTTCAGATCTCACTCCTTGGAACACCTCCATCCCATATTGGAATACCAGGTTTGAGTCTCAGCTGTTCCACTTCAGATCCAGCTTCTTACTGATGCATACCCTGAGAGGCAAGATGATGGCTCAGACACTTGGCTCCCTGTCCCCCACATGGGAGACCCAGAGTTCCAGGCTCCTGGCTTGCACTGGTCCGACACTGGCTGCTGCAGGGATTTGGGGAATGAATCAGCTCATAGAAGAGCTCTCCCTGTCTCTGACTTTTACATAAAATGAAAATAAAATAAATCACTTAAAAAAATTTTTGAGAGGTTGGGACCACATTCTATTTTCCAAGACTGAACTTTCTGTGGGTCTGTGACAATCTATAAAATAGGGGTAGTGTCATGTTTAATTCTGAGGCTACAAAAGAGGACCAAAAGATTTAAAGTGTTTCTCGTGAGAGGAATAGCCTTTGTGGATGAGGATTACTGTTATTTTCCATTTCTCTCATGTTGATATCCTTAATAAAGCCCTCCTACCTAGGTGTGTTCTGTACTTGTCTCTATTGAACTATGAAATAAAACTACGCAAGAAGGGTTAGCTATTGTTGCAGGCTGGAACCCAACCAAGCACTGTTTGTACGTACCTCAGTAACACTCAGAAGCAGTTGTTCTCCATCTAAAGGTGAGAAAACACTCAGGAAGATTAAAGAAGTTGGCTTGGCCAGGGTCACCCAGGCCTCTGACTCCAAATCATGATGATATGTGGCCATTACTGTTACCCTTTGAAGCTCTTAGACTGCTATATGCCTTGAAATGCCTCTCTTTTGTGTATTTGGTCTTATCATCATGTATCTAGGTATTGCTCTTAAACCTTGTTTGTGCATTGCACAAATGCCTTTTTATGTTAACTGGTAACCAAGAGACACTGTAGAACCTAACTTTAATTTTTTTTGAAGACATAGAATGAGCTCCATTGGCTAGTTCACTCCCCCAAATGCCCACCATGACCAGAGCTGGGCTGGGATTGAAACTGGGTGTTGGGAACTTGGTCCAGGTCCCTGTGAGGTGGCAGGAACCCATTTGCTGCCTCCCAGAACCTGAATTAGCTGAAAGCTGGAATTAGGAACCAGAGCTGGAAATCAAATTCAGGTACTCAAGTGTGGGATGCGGGTGTGTTCACTGACAGGCTCAACACCCACCCCTAAAACCTAACTTTAAAATAGAAAAAATGGAGTATTTCTGTTCTGTGATATAAAATCGAAGTGTTCTGCTTGTCCTTCCTGAACAGTTAACGTCAAATAAGAAAGAAGGCCTTCTAAAATGTAACTTACAAAACTATAAACAGTGATTTCTGGAAAGGAGAAAAAAGTGAAAGGCTATATTTCCCTTGCCTAGGCAGAGGCTCAGATTGCTGCAAAAGGTCTCGACAAGGAATACCTGCCCATCGGGGGACTGGCTGAGTTCTGTAGGGCATCGGCAGAACTAGCCCTGGGCGAGAACAGCGAAGTGGTGAAAAGCGGCCGGGTAAGCTGAGCAGGCCCTGGCATCAAACAGGGACCAGTTTTAAAGTAATCATTTAAACACATTTGTAATACTTGAAGCAAATAGGAAAATGGAACGCCATCGGTAAGTATATAGTGATTAATTTGAAGTGACCATGCCTTTAAATAGTAAACTGGCAATGATTAAAAGATTTCAAAATTTCAGAACTGCACTAGTATTCCTGGAAGTGTGGTAGTAAGTTGACTAATGGATTTGGCACAACTTTTGCTCTTTTTCTCTGTGTGCTTGCGTTCATTTAACTGAATATGCTCTAAAAATGCCAAACTTGCCTAGTTTTAGGGCCGTAATTTGCCCCCTCGCTTATCTGCAGCTTCGCACCAAAGAAGCAGGCAGGAAACAAGCCGCGGGGCACAGTGGGGGGCTAATTGACTGGCCCTGCTCTGCTGCCCCTTGGCAGCCAGTTTGGACACTGAAAGAGGGGGAGCCATGTTTTCCATGTGTGAGTCAATGTGTTGCAGCTGGCTTGCTTGGTGGAGGGCATGGTTTTTAGTGAATGCATTTCATACTTTTCTGGAAAAATCTAGGAGGAAGAAAACGTACAAATTAGCAGAATTAAGTCAACATTCTCCCCCTCCCCCTCTGAAAACCCAAATCCACCTTATTGGCAAGACTGATGTACAAGTTCACAGGTTAGTTCGTCAACTCAGAAAAGCAGAGAGCCTGACCCCAGGGTAGTAATTACCTGAAGTCACGCACACAATGTGGTCTGGTTGCTGTCCATACAACCAGCTGTTAACCCACTTGAAAATATCTGTATTGTTTGTTCACACTGTGTTCACACTGTGATCTTGGGTGTAGACAATTACAAGCTAAGAATGAGACCAGCCTATCTTAGAATAACATCAGCTTGTCTTTTATAAATTGCTGTGCCTTTGTGAATCATTAATATCATCAGACCTACACTCGGGTTTTTATTTCCTTGGGTGGTCGTTTGCAGAGACAAACAATTTAGAAGGAAATATTTAGCTGGATTCCCTCTATTTACTCCTCTCCCATTCCTGTTCAGAAAATGAGTTTATGTTCAATAGAGCCTTACACGTCTCAGTGCCTTTTCAAACAAAAGATTTCTGAAACCTGCTATGGTTTACTTGTTCTTTAAAGTTGGCAGGTTTAGAGACACATGCTTATCAGGCATTTCCATCATGGGATGTTCCTCGTGAGCCGTAAGGAGTTTCCCAGGCTTCTCTGGGCCAGAGCCTGTGCAGGGAGAGCTGCACATCACTAACCACGGGTGTCTCTCTTCCAGTTTGTCACCGTGCAGACCATCTCTGGAACGGGGGCCCTAAGGATCGGAGCCAGTTTTCTGGTGAGTCTGGAAACTCCTCTGGGAAAGTGCCGGTTGTGGAGGATGACAGGGATGTCTGCGGTGTGTGTCTTTGACTGCCGACCCAGAAGTAAATTTCTTCTTTCCACGAAGTTGGCAGATTTCTTGTTCTCTGATTTAAAAAATGAAATTACTTTGGAGAGATTACAAGGAAGATATAATAACTTCCCTTTACTGAGTACTTGGTGTTATGAAAGAGTTCTCATATGTTAACTTTTTAAAACTTGTGAGGGAGGTGCAGGTAGCCCATCATATAAATGAAGAAACTGAGGTCCAGAGAGGTCCCCACTCCCCAGGCAGTCTTGCTGCTGAGTCAGTATAGTCTTCACCAGAGAGAGAAGCTGGGTGTCAGGAGAGAAAAATGTCCTCTTACAAAATAAAACAGCTCTTTCTGCCTCTCCTTCCTTCATTTTCCTATTCCTCGTCATCCCATCTTTAGCAAAGGTTTTTCAAGTTCAGCCGAGATGTCTTTCTGCCCAAACCATCCTGGGGAAATCACACACCCATCTTCAGGGATGCTGGCATGCAGCTACAAAGCTATCGGTACTATGACCCCAAGACTTGCGGTTTTGACTTCACAGGCGCCCTGGAGGACATCTCAGTAAGTGTGGATTTCCGGGTGGGAGGGGAGAGGAACTCCTGCAGACATCTGAGGTCTCCCAGCTCCCAGTATCTCACTTCAGATACTAGGGATGAGCTAATTCCCATGGCTCGGGTTATCTTTGTTACTTGTCAAATGACAGTGACTTGTGGCATTTCAGGTAAATTGTCTCCTCTAAAGCTACAAAGGAAAGTCATCCCATGGTTGTTCTTCTCTTTAGAAAATTCCAGAGCAAAGTGTTCTTCTGTTGCATGCCTGTGCCCACAATCCCACAGGAGTGGATCCTCGGCCTGAGCAGTGGAAGGAAATAGCAACAGTGGTGAAGGTGAGGAGGAGGAGCTGATCGGTGGCAATTCTGTGTTGAGTAATTAATTAGCCTTGGATGCTTATCAGACTATTTATTTACTTACTTATTTGCAAGGCAGAGTGGCATAGACGCAGGGAGAGAAAGAGAGAGAGGTCTTCCATCCGCTGGTTCACTCCCCAAGTGGCTGCAATGGCCAGAGCTGAACCAATCCGAAGTCAGGAGCCAAGAGCTTCTTCTGGATCTCCCATGCGGGTGCAGGGGCCCAAGGAATTGAGCCATCTTCTACTGTTTTCCCAGGCCATGGCCAAGAGCTAGATTGGAAGTAGAGCAACTGGGACTCAAACCTATACTCGTATGGGATGCCAGCACCATATGCAGTGGCTTTACCTACTACACCACAGCGCTGACCCTACTTACCAGCGTCTTGACAGTGCAAATTAACCTTGAGTCTGTATAAAATTTCTACATTGGATAAGCTGACAGTAAAGAGCTTGTCTGTATAATTAGCAGTTCTGTAGTTAATGATATATGAATGGTTCAAAAATATTTTTTTTTCAGCCTAGATGTTCAAAATTCTGGTCAGATTTGTTGCTGAGCCTGTACAATAAGCTATGGGCCCTATGGTATCTATCTACTATTATATCTGCCCTGGTCACTGGCTATTTGTTTCCTCCTTTTTGTTGGTTGGTTGGTTTTAAGATTAGTTTGTTTATTTGAAAGGCAGAGTTAGAGAGAGAGAGAGAGAAAGAGCTTCCATCCCTTGGTTTACTGCACATATGACCGTCCTGGCTCAGGCCGGGCCAGGCCAAAGCCAGGAGCCAGGAGCCAGGAGCTCAGTCTGGATTTCCCACATAGGTGGCAGGAGTCCAAACACTTGGGCCATCTTCAGCTGCTTTCCCAGGCGCATTAACAGGGAGCTGAAGCAGACTGGAATGGCCAGAACTGACACCATTGCTCGTATGGGATGCCAGCATCTCAGGCAGCAGCTTAACCTGCTGTGCCACAATGCTGCCCCCACTTTCTATCTTTGATAATAGTCATTCTGACAGGGGTGAGGGGCTATCTTCCTGTGGTCTTGATGACTAGTTAAACCAGCTTTTTAAAATGTATTTGTTGGCCATTTGTATTTCTTTTTTGAGACCTATCTATTCAGTCCTTTGCCCATTTCTTAACTGGATAGGTTGTTTTTGCTGCTGTTGAGTTTTTTGAGTTCCTGATACATTCTAGATATTAACCTTGTTTCAGATAAGCAGCTTGTAAATATTTTCCCATTCTGTCTGATGGTCCTTCACTCTGTTGATTGTTTCCTTTTCTGTGCAGAAGCTTCTGAGTTTGATATAATCCCACTTGTCTGTTTTTGCTTTGTTGCCCATACTTTCGGGGTCTTATCCAAGAAGTCATCACCTACGTCAGTGTCTTGAAGTATTTCTCCTGTTTTCTTCCAGTAGTTTCACAGCTTCAGGTCCTACATTTAGATATTTTGAAACATTTTGAGTTGATTTTTTTAAATGATGAGAATAGGGCTCTACTTTCATTGTTTGTATACCCAGTTTTTGGGTTTTTTTTTTAAGAATTATTTTATTTATGGGGCCAGCACTGTGGCGCAGCGGGTTAACACCCTGGCCTGAAGCGCCAGCATCCCATATAGGTGCCAGTTCGAGACCCGGCTGCTCCACTTCTAATCCAGCTCTCTGCTGTGGCCTGGGAAAGCAGTAAAAGATGGCCCAAGTGCTTGGGCCCCTGCACACATGGGAGACCCGGAAAAAGCTCCTGGCTCCTGGCTTCAGATCCATGCAGCTCCGGCCGTTGCGGCCAATTGGGGAGTGAACCATTGGATGGAAGACAGTGCGCTCGCGCGTTCTCTCTCTCTCTCTCTCTCTCTCTCTGCCTTTCCTCTCTCTGTGTAACTCTGAATTTAAAATAAACAAAATAAATCTTTAAAAAAAAGAATTATTTTATTTATTTAAAAGACAGTTACAGAGAGAGGTAGAACCAGAGAGACAGAGAGGTCTTCCATCTGCTGGTTCACTGCGCAAATGACTGTAATGGCCAGAGCTGAGCTGATCCAAAGCCAGGGGCCAGGAGCTTTTTCCAGGTCTCCCACGCAGGTGCAGGGGCCCAAGGACTTGAGCCATATCCCACTGTTTACCCAGGCTGTAGCAGAGAGCTGGATCGGAAGTGGAGCTGCTGGGTCTCAAACCTGCGCCCATATGGGATGCCAGTGCTTCAGGCCAGGGCGTTAACCCACTGCACCAAAGTGCTGGTCCCTGTAGTAAACTTTGAAATCAAGTATTGTGATCCCTCCAGCTTGATTTTTGTTTTTTTGTTGTTGTTATTTTGTCTTTTTGTTTTGTTTTTGGTCAGGATTGCTGTGGATATTCTAGTCTTTTGTGGTTCCATATGGATGCTAGAATTGCTTTTTCTAATTCTGTGAAGAATGTTATTGGCATTTTGATAGGGATGGCATTGAATCTGAGGATTGCTTTATGTAGTATGGACACATTAACAATATTAATTCTTACCACCCATGAATAAGGAATATCTACATGTTTTTGGGTATCCTTGATGATTTCTTTCCATCTGTGTCTTATAATTTTCATTGTAGAGCTCTTTTTTACAGATTTATTTATATTTGAAAGTCAAAATTAGAGAGGGAGAGACAGAGAGAGTTCTGTCCACTGGTTCACTCCCACATGGCCGCAGTGGCCAGAGATGAGCCAGGTTGAAGCCAGGAACTTTATCCAAGTCTCCCACATGGGTGGCAGGGACCCAAGCACTTGGTCCCAAATGAAATGATTTTGTACTTAGAAAAATCTAAACACTATACCAAAAACTGTTAGAACTGATAAACCTGGCCGGCATTGCGGCTCAATAGGCTAATCCTCCACCTAGCGGCGCCGGCACACCGGGTTCTAGTCCCGGTCAGGGCACTGGATTCTGTCCCGGTTGCCCCTCTTCCAGGCCAGCTCTCTGCTGTGGCCCGGGAAGGCAGTGGAGGATGGCCCAAGTGCTTGGGCCCTGCACCCCATGGGAGACCAGGAAAAGCACCTGGCTCCTGCCTTCGGATCAGTGCAGTGCACCGGCTGCAGCGCACCAGCCATGGCGGCCATTGGAGGGTGAACCAGCCGCAAAAGGAAGACCTTTCTCTCTGTCTCTCTCTCTCACTATCCACTCTGCCTGTCAAAAAAAAAAAAAAAAACAACCTGATAAACCAATTCAGAAAAGTCACAGGATATAAAATCAAGTAGCATTTTTATACGCCAATAAAGATCTTGCTGAAAGAGAAATCAAGAAAGGAATCCCATTCATAATTACAAAAAAAAAAAAAAAACAAAAACAAAGAAGTGAAAGATCTTTACAATGAGGGGCCAGCATTGTGGCATAGTGCACTAAGCCATATGGATGCCAGTTTGTGTCCCAGTGCTTCACTTCCGATCCAGCTCCCTGCTAATGGCCTGGGAAGGCAGTGGATGATGGCTCAAGCACTTGGGTTCCTGCCACCCACATGGAAGACCTAGATATTTGGCTCCTGACTTCAGTCTGGCAAAGCCCCAACTGCTACGGGTATTTGGGGAGTGAACCAAAGGATGGGAGATCCTTGTCATCTGCATCCATAAACATGCATGTTTTTAAAAGATTTATTTATTTATTTGCAAAGCAAAGTTATAGAGAGGCAGAGAGATACGTCTTCCATTCTCTGGTTCACTCCCTAAATGGCTGCAATGGCTGGAGCTGAGCCAATCCAAAGCCAGGAGCCTGGATCTTCTTCCAGATCTCCCACGCGAGTGCAGGGGCCCAAGGACTTGGGCCATCTTCTGTTTTCCCAGGCCACAGCAGAGAGCTGGATGGGAAGTGTAGCAGCTGGGATTGAACTGGCACCCATATGGGATGCTGGCCCCAACATGGATATTTTGATTGTCTTTTTCAATTAATGATGCTATTTATTTTTTTCTCTTCCCTAATTGCTCTTGCTAGTACTTCCAGTATTATATTGAATAAGAATGATAAAACTGGACATCTTTATTTTGTTCCAGATCTGAGCTTTTTATTTTATTTTTTAAAAACATTTATTTATTTGTTTGGAAGGTGGAGTTACGGAGGGAGAAAGAGAATCTTCTATCCACTGGTTCACTCCCCAAGTGGCCGCAATGACCAGTGCTGGGCCAGGCTGAATCCAGGAGTCAGGAGTTTCTTCCAAGACTCCCATGTGGGTGAGAGGCCCAAGAACTTGGGTCATCTTCCACTGCCCTCCCAGGTACATTAGCGGGGTGTTGAATTAGAAGTGGAATAGCTAGAACATGCATTGGCACTCATATGGGATGCTGAAAAGCGGTGGAAGATGGCCCAACTACTTAAGCCCCTGCCACCCACACAGTAGACCCAGATGGATTTCAAGGCTCCTGGTTTCAGCCTGGCCCAGCCCTGCCCATTGCTGCCATTTGGGGAGTGAACCAGCAGATGGAAGAGCTCACTCTCTCTCCTCTCTGTAACTCTCTGTCAAATAAATTAATCTTTTTTTAAAAAGAAGGGATGGTTTTAGGACACCTGCACCCTGTATCAGAGTGCCTGGGTTCAAGTCATAATTCCACTTCTGATCCCAGCTTCCCACTAATGGGCACCCTCGCAGCACTGATGGCTCAACTACTTGGGTCCCAGCCTCCCCCATGGGAGACTTGGATTGAGTTTCAGGCTCCTGGCTGTTGCAGGCATTTGGGGAGTCAATCAGTGATTGAAAGATCTGTTTGTCTTTCTGTGTGTATGTGTCTGCCTTTCAAATAAAATGAAAATAAATTAAAAAAAAAAAAAGATAAGGGTGCCAGTGTTATGGTGTAGTGAGTTAAACTGCCGCTTACAACACCCACATCTCATATCAGAGTGCTGCTTTGAGTCCTGGCTGCCCTGCTTCTGTTCCAGTTCCTGTTAATGTACCTAGGAAGGCAGCAGATGATGTCCCAAGTGCTTTGGCCCCTGCCACCCCTGTAGGAAACCCAGATGGAGTTCCTGACTCTAGGCTTCTGGTTGGCCTAACCCTAGTCCTGGGTGTTGCAGGCTTTGGGAAGTGAACCAGCATATAGAAGGTCTCTCTCCCTCTCTGTCTCTCTCTACCTTTCAGAGAAGTAAATAAATAACTTTTTTTAAAGAAGTGAGATGGGCTGGCGCTGTGGCTCACTAGGCTAATCCTCCACCTGCGGCGCCGGCACCCCGGGTTCTAGTCCCGGTTGTGGCGCTGGTCCTGTCCCTGTTGCCCCTCTTCCAGTCCAGCTCTCTGCTGTGGCCCGGGAAGGCAGTGGAGGATGGCCCAAGTGCTTCGGCCCTGTACCCACATGGGAGACCGGGAGGAAGCATCTGGCTCCTGCCTTCGGATCCGCGCAGCACACCGGCCGTAGCGGCCATTTGGGGGGTGAACCAACAGAAGGAAAACCTTTCTGTCTCTCTCTCTTGCTGTCTAACTCTGCCTGTCAAAAAAAAAAAAAAAAAAAAAAGTGAGATGGTTCTATTTAGGCCTTTTCATGAGCCCTGAATATGAGTATGACAGGGTCACATTAACCCCACAATAGGCTGGTGCTGGTCTTGGGTTGACTGAGCCAGAAATAATTACCCAGGCCACTGTGGGCCTTAGAAAAACTTTCTGTTGACTAAGCAACATTCTAGGCAAACTGAGATTGAGATTCTTTTCTCTCAGTGTCTTCTTGAGGGACTATATCTACCAAAGGTTAAAAACAAACAAAAAAGCATGTTGCTATCTTAACTAAGAAAATGAATAGTATTTTGATATATGAATCATCTCCCAAACTACAGCTGGGTTAGAATGCTGCTGTCTGTATGTAAGCAGCCATCCCGGGCATCTTCTGGCAGAATGCCTAAAGCTGTGGTCTCCTCTTCCTTCCCAGAAAAGGAATCTGTTCGCGTTCTTTGACATGGCCTACCAAGGCTTTGCCAGTGGTGATGGTGACAAGGACGCCTGGGCTGTGCGCCACTTCATTGAACAGGGCATTAATGTGTGTCTCTGCCAGTCATACGCCAAGAACATGGGCTTATATGGTAAGCTAAGGGCCCCCGTGTGTTCTGTGTGCTAGTGAGTTTAAAGAAGAGCTGGGAGAGAATGCCACAGTGGCATACAGGGGGTGGCTTGTGACTGCGTGTGCCTCCCTACTCAGAGAGGAAAGGCTGGTATAGTGCATTTAACTGATTTTCTCAGCCATGTCTTCTTCAGTGTCCTTGAATTCCCCCACCAAAGAAAAGATCACTGCTTCTCTACACAAAAAGAGACTGACCATGAACTAAGAAGATGATACAATAAAAAGAGACTGGATTCTCTTGAGTTCTCAGATCGTCCCCTGTGCCCGCACAGACTTGATTGTGATTCGCTTCAGCGTGTTAAATGGGGAACTGGAAGGCAAGATCCACTTTGTCTTTTCAGGTGAACGTGTTGGAGCCTTCACTGTGATCTGCAAAGATGCAGATGAAGCCAAAAGGGTGGAGTCGCAGTTGAAGATCTTGATCCGTCCGATGTATTCCAACCCTCCTATCCATGGGGCCCGGATTGCCTCCACGATTCTGACTTCCCCGGATTTGCGAAAGCAATGGTAAAGGCTTGTTGCTGCTCCGCAGACCTCCAGCCTTCATCGCTGCTCCTTCAGAGCTGATGTGGAACCGGCCCTTAGAAACTTGCGGCGCCGGCACACCGGGTTCTAGTCCCGATCGGGGCGCCAGATTCTGTCCCGGTTGCCCCTCTTCCAGGCCAGCTCTCTGCTGTGGCCCGGGAGTGCAGTGGAGGAAGGCCCAAGTGCTTGGGCCCTGCACCCCATGGGAGACCAGGATAAGCACCTGGCTCCTGCCTTTGGATCAGCGTGGGGCGCCGGCCGCGGCAGCCATTGGAGGGTGAACCAACGGCAAAAGACCTTTCTCTCTGTCTCTCTCTCACTGTCCACTCTGCCTGTCAAAAAAAAGAAAAACACACAGCACCTCACAGATCCCAGCATGCATGGGTGTGCACTGTGTCTGCACTTTCAGATGCGCAAGTTGGTCTCTCCCTAGAAACAGCAGACCTGATTCAGCCCTCAAGAGAGGAGAGGGCTTTTTTTCCCAAAGGAAAGGAAGGGTACAGGCATGAGACCAACAGCTTGCGTAGAAATCCTCGAGTTGTTCCTGTAGCAAAAATACAGAGTGTGAGGAGAAGTGTACAAGGCAGCCAAGCAGAAGGGTGAGCAGGCCACAGAGCACCTTGATTGTTTGAGAAGTCAGACCTTTGTTCTCTCGATAACAAGGAGGCTGGCAGGGTGTTGCTATGGTAGCAGGGATTGATCTGTGGTCGTACTCGGTGCCTTTAGGACCCAGGCCTCATAGTGAGTAGAAATGGATGGGTGGGTGGGTGGGTGGGTAAATGAATGGAAACTGCAGGAAATTTAAAATCAGATGCCACCTCTGGAGACCAGGGCCACCTCAGCTCCAGCCAGCAATCACACGATAATACAGTGCTGCCCGCTTCTCGTTTATCAAGAGAAACCACAGATGCAGATTTTTATGTGCAAGTTCCCGATTAGATAAAGTGTCACTGAGTCAGATAAGATATTACTACAACCCTTACTTGGTCTCTAATTGGCAGCTTGTAAGCATGTTTCTCTCCATTTTAGAAAGATGGTTCAGCAATGAACACTTAAGAATAGGGGATATAAGCTATCAGTGTCTTAACAGTTGTCTGGTTGGTGAGGAAGCCAACAGGAATTTCCCACAGAGCAGTGGGAATGGAGTGGAAAGGGTAGAATCTCAGGAAGGGGAAGGTTGTGTGCTGAACCAAGCGAGCTGTGTGCAGTCAGGGAAGTGCCTCCCGCAGGCCTCGAGACGGAATCAGCCCCCTCTCCTTGCAGCTCTCAGCACAGCTCTGTTCCACATAATATTTAAGTGTGTTAATTATTTTGCTGCCTGACCAAAATAGTATTTTGATATAAAACAGGATACTATAAAATAGCTTTCTTGTCTGTCCAGTGACAGCATGGGACTTAGGCAGGGACTGAAGAATTTAGGCGGACCAGGGAGTCCTCTAGGGAGGTAAAAACGGCAGTGGCCTCTGGCGCATCTCTGAGTGCTCGGCCAGAGGGAGCTGCATCTCTGGCTTTCCCCACAGGTTGCAGGAAGTGAAAGGCATGGCAGACCGCATCATTGGCATGCGGACCCAGCTGGTCTCCAACCTCAAGAAGGAAGGCTCCACCCACAGCTGGCAGCACATCACCGACCAGATTGGCATGTTTTGTTTCACAGGACTAAAGCCTGAACAGGTGAGCGCAGTCCAGGTTCTCCATGGTTGACCCACGGATCCACCCTTGCAGGCCGGAAGACTGTCTCATAGGCCACCAGTCTATCCAGGGTTCACCTCCAGACGGTTCTTTGGGAGTCCTTCTAGGTGAAGGTGTTGTGCGGCAGTCATTCCATTTTGTTTACCTTCCTGTGTTTCACGCCGTGCGCTTGCAGAGCGCGTTCTGACTGTGCTGCGACCACTGCTAGCTCTCCAAAAAGACATAGTGAGAGCTAGAGGTGTTCCGTAGCTGCATCTGGTTCTCTGCTCAATGGATGGTTTTGGTTTTCTCTTGTTCACATCCTAGAATTCATCATCCTCCTTTAAAATAGCTTTTTACTAGTCTTTCACTCTAAACTAGCAAACCAAATTCTGGGAATAGAGCTTAAGTGAGAAAATAGACCTTCTGTGATTCTCCTACTTTAGCAAGTTGGTCATTGTGCCATGGTGGGGCTGGGAAAATCCCCTTGACCAACAGAAAATACCAGGCTCTTTTCCCTCTGCAGGTGGAGCGGCTGACCAAGGAGTTCTCCATCTACATGACAAAGGACGGTCGCATCTCTGTGGCTGGCGTCACTTCTGGCAATGTGGGCTACCTTGCCCATGCCATTCACCAGGTCACCAAGTAATTTCTCTGGTGCCAGGAAACAGAGACAACCTTTCCGTCTTCAGCCTCTGCTGTTGTGAGATTCACACGAAGGGAGGGTGGATGGTGGTACATGGATCGTTTCAACCACAGAGCATAGCACTCAGCGATTAATTGTGTTTCTCAGAAAAGAACATGTAGTGAAATAGGGCAGAGGCATCCGTGGCTGCTGTCTGGAACTTTGTGGCTCTAAACCAAACTTTTCCCTCCATCCTTTTACCTCCAGCATTTCCAAAAGAGTTTACATGCGCAGGAAAGTCATCACACCAAAAAGACCTGTCAGTCATGCCATTGCAAGGTTTCAGAAGCTTTAACTGCAGCATCTGACAGTGTTAGGGGCTCCTCTGCGGATCCAGCATCAGAATGGCACATGTTAGAGGCTCTGAGAGGAGGCCTAGCTTTGTTGTTAACAGTCAGGTGGCCTCATGATTGTCCTCCCGTGATGGAGCCAACCATCAACAGGCCATACTGCAAAAATGGTGTTTTGTGAAAACCAATGAGTCTGTTGCCACTGCAGCAAGAAAAATAAAATGTGTTTCTTGTCTTTTTAAGAAAAGATACTCTTTTCCCTTATCACTGCTATTCTTTTCTTTAAGCACAAAGACCTATAACTAGTCTAGATTTTCATCCCATTCTGCTGACTGACCATCAATCCCTCCTATAGGGGTTTATTTAAGAATAAACATTTTCTGCTCATGCCTAGCCTCACTTTTCTCCGCAAAGAGTAATGGAGAGTTGGGTAACTGCACTTGATTTCTGCATCCTCGTCAATGATTGTTCAATCGCCTCGCCTCGGGACGCTGCCTCTGCGAACTGGACCTCCTGCCTTCATTCGTTGTGGCTGCGCCGGCACTCTTCTCACATCACGAGTCAGGCAATGCCCGGTAGTGCCAGGAAAGAGGTGCTCTGGCCTTTGTGTGCTGCCAGATGGACATGGGCCTCACGCTTCAGAAAGATAACCACCATCTGCTCTTATCATGTAGACGTACTGCAGCCTGGTTTCTCTGTTACAATAAAATTACTGTAGATCCAACCACTGTCTGCTCTTCTCTTTCATGGGAGGCAGGGGGAGGAGTGAGTATGTATTCCAGAAGTCTCCAGTTGGGTCCAGCTGACCGTGAGCCAGTAAATGTGTGAGCCATTACAGATGTTGGCTGAAGATACTTCTCTTTCTTCATCTTGCCATTCAGCTTGTCCAGCCCAAAGATGTTGAGAATGTGGCTATGATCCCTTAGAACTTGGTGACAGGTGGAGTTGCACAAGTGATCCTGTGCATATGGAAGGGGGTGGAAGGGATGGAAGGGAAGTGGTAGCTTTATATTTCTACAGGAGCCAAGTAAATGATAAATAAATAAAAGTGAATTGTGGAGTAGGCATTTGACCTAGCGATTAAGATACGCATGTCCTGCATCAGGGTACCTGTGTTCAAGTCCCAGCTCCAGCTCCTGACCCCAGCTTCCTGCTAATGGGTATCTTGTGAGGCAGTGGTTTTGGCTGAAGTAACTGGGCTCGTGCCACCCGTGTGGGAGATCTGAATTGATTTCCTAGTTCCCAGCCTCAGTCCCAGCCAGAAGGCTGTTAGGGGCATTCGGGGAGTGAACCAGCAGATAAAAGGTCTGTTTCTGTCTCAAATGTTAAAAATCTTCAGCAACAAAAAGAAGTGAACGAAAGTAACAAACAAAAAGGTATGAACTGGAGTTAAGATGATCATTGGTGATCAACTCTCTGAAATGGATCGGAAATGAAGTGGGGAAGTGGCAGGAACTGAGACTGCAAGCCTAGGTTGTAGGTCTTAAATTTTTCAAAAGAAAGTCCCAATTTTTATGGGGATCCTTTGTGCTTAAAAGCTGATAGCACAGCTTTTTAAGACTTACTAATTTGAGGCCGGCGCCGTGGCTCAATAGGCTAATCATCCACCTAGTGGCACCTGCGCACCGGGTTCTAGTCCCGGTTGGGGCGCCGGATTCTGTCCCGGTTGCCCCTCTTCCAGGCCAGCTCTCTGCTGTGGCCCGGGAAGGCAGTGGAGGATGGCCCAAGTGCTTGCGCCCTGCACCCGCATGGGAGACCAGGAGAAGCACCTGGCTCCTGGCTTCAGATTGGCGCAGTGCGCCGGCCGTAGTGGTCATTTGGGGGGTGAACCAACAGAAGGAAGACCTCTGTCTAACTCTCCCTGGCAAAAAAAAATATATAAATTAAAAAAAATTAGGGGCCACTGTTGTGACATAGTGGGTGTAGTCACTGCCTGTGGTGCCAACATCCCATATGGGCACTGGTTTGTATCCCAGCTGCTCCACTTCTGATCCAGCTCTCTCTTAATGGCCTGGGCAGAATAGAAGATGGCCCAAGTGCTTGGGACCCTGCCACCCACGTGGGAGATCTGAAAGAATTTCCTGGCTTTGGCCTGGCCCAGCACTGGGGGGATACATCAGTGGATGGAAGATCTCTGCCTTTCCCTATCTCTGTGTAACTCTGCCTTTTTTTTTTTTTTTTTTTTTTTTTTTTTTTTTTTTTTTTTTTTTTTTGACAGGCAGAGTGGATAGTGAGAGAGAAAGAGAGAGAGAAAGGTCTTCCTTTTGCCATTGGTTCATCCTCCAATGGCTGCCATGGCTGGCGCGCTGCGGTCGGCATACCACGCTGATCCTGATGTATCCCCCCAGTGCTGGGCCAGGCCAAAGCCAGGAAATTCTTTCAGATCTCCCACGTGGGTGGCAGGGTCCCAAGCACTTGGGCCATCTTCTATTCTGCCCAGGCCATTAAGAGAGAGCTGGATCAGAAGTGGAGCAGCTGGGATACAAACCAGTGCCCATATGGGATGTTGGCACCACAGGCAGTGACTACACCCACTATGTCACAACAGTGGCCCCTAATTTTTTTTATTTTTAATTTATATTTTTTTTTTTGCCAGGGAGAGTTAGACAGAGGTCTTCCTTCTGTTGGTTCACCCCCCAAATGACCACTACGGCCGGCGCACTGCGCCAATCTGAAGCCAGGAGCCAGGTGCTTCTCCTGGTCTCCCATGCGGGTGCAGGGCGCAAGCACTTGGGCCATCTTCCACTGCCTTCCCGGGCCACAGCAGAGAGCTGGACTGGAAGAGGAGCCACTGGGACAGAATCCGGCGTCCCAACCGGGACTAGAACCCGGAGTGCCAGCGCCGCAGGCAGAGGATTAGCCTAGTGAACCACGGCACCGGCCACCTAATTCAGTTTTTTTAAAAATGATGTGCAAACTGGATTGCCAGTCTGTGACCTCTACCGAGGACACATGCCTGTGGCAGCAGACATTAAGCAATGGCGTCTGCCTGGCATCAGTGCTGCGTGCCTATTGCAGCCCGTTCTGCTGTGTGCTAGGGGCCATCCAGGGTGGGACCACGACTGAGCAGACCCAGAGACCACCCACAGGAGGGGAACACAGGCCCAGCTGCTTTTCCCCTTGCTCTCCTCACTCCTGAGGGACACAGTGATTCTGCTCTCCTCTGTCCGTGTCACTGACCGATTTGCCACGGTGGCAAAGGGTAAGCGAATGGACTGCTTCACTGGACATCTTTAGAAAAGCACCTTCAAAGGAAACAAGCTTGGGGGTCAGCGTTCTGGCGTACCAGGTAAAGCCACCGCCTGCGATGCCAACAGCCCACAGGGGCTCCGGTTCCCATCCTAGTTGCTTCATTTCCGGTCCAGCTCTCCGCTAACGCACCTGGGAAAGCAACAAAGGATGGCCCAAGTGCTCGGGCCCCTGCACTCACATGGGGCTCTGAGAAGAAGCTCCTGGCTCCTGGCTTTGATCTGGCCCAGTCCTGGCTGTTGCAGCCATTTGGAGTGTGAACAAGCAGGTGGGAGGTCTCTCTAACTGCCTTTCAAGTAAATTTTTTAAAATCTTTAAAAAATAAGGTGGTGAAGCTTACAGAAAAATTAAAAACAAACTTATCAGCCACTCTGGAAAAGGACTGACTGGCTCGAGTAGGAGCACTTGCTTTAAGTTCTCCCTGAGTGGAGCAGAAATGGTTAATGGTTGACTTCCAGACCCTCACTGACTGGAAAAGGCATTTGACCACCCTGCTGGCTTGGTTACTTTTTTTTTTTTTTTTTAAGATTGATGTATTTATTTGAAAGGCAGAGTTACCGAGAGGCAGAGGCTGAGAGAGGTATCTTCCATCTGCTGGTTCACTCCTCAGATGGCCACAATGACCAGAGCTGCACCAATCTGAAGCCAGGAGCCAGGTGTTTCTTCCAGGTCTCCCACGTGGGTGCAGGGACCCAAGGAGTTGGGCTATCTTCTACTGCTTTCCCAGGCCATGGCAGAGGGCTGGATCAGAAGTGGAGCAGCCAGGACTCAAACAGATGCCCATATGGGATGTCGGCACTGCAGGCAGCGGTTTTACCCACTATGCCACAGCACTGGCTCCTGGTTATTCTTAAACACGTGAAGCCAGCCCACCCTGGATGAAGTCCCGCTCCTCATGTGTGCAGACCCCAATGTTTTTCTGCAGAAGTTCAGACCATTCATCTACGACTGTTCCCTAGTTGCAGTCTAATATCCACATTCCCCAGCCTGTTGGAGGCCACTTCCGGCTGGGAGAGAACAGTTGCACCTTTGTTTCAGGGTGTGATAGAACAGTTCCCAAGTCTAGAGGGCTTATTAAAAACACTGGTCTCTAGCCTCACCTCTGGACATTCTGACTCGGCACATCTGGAATACAACTTAAGAATCTATTTTGAAAAGGAAAGAAAACTTTCTCAATCATTCAAGCTTATTCATGGTCCAGTTGTTGGGAACTGTTAAACTGTCTCAGACTTGCATCAACACCACAATCCAGCTCACTCAACCAGCTTGAGAACTTTCTTTTAAACCTTTTTCCTGAATTCTGGGAATTTTTAACAGAAAATAGAATTTAGGGGCTGATATTGTGGTGCAGCAAGTTAAGCTGCTGCCTGCAGCACTGGCATCACATATGAGCCCGGGTTTGAATCCCAGCTGCTCCACTTCCAATCCAGCTGCCTGCTCATGTGCTTGGGGAAAGCAGCTGAAGATAGGCCAAGGACCTGGGCCCCTGCCACCCATGTGGGAGACCCAGATGAAGTTTGTGGTTCCTAGCTTCAGCCTGGCCCAGCCTGTTGGAAGATCTCTTTCTCCCTCTGTATTTCTGTCACTCCTTTTCTCTGTAACTCTACCTTTCAAATAAGTAAAATATTTTTTAAAAATTATTAATTTATAACTAATGACAATTGAAAGACTAATTGTATACTTCAAAATTATATTAGAAATTGAGAATAGTATTTTTCTCCAATAATAGCATGTGTGCTCATTTTAGAAAATGCCTATTGGGGCTGGTGCTGTGGTGTAGTGTAATCTTGAAAAAGACAAATTGCTCTTTCAATTCTCATTAGGCTTAACCTACTGCACCACAGCACTGGTCCCATCCAGGCATTTTTTTTTTAAAGACTTATTTTTTTATTTGAAAGGAAGAGTTACAGAGAGAGGGGGACAGAAGCTGAGAGAGAGGGCTTCCAGCCACTGGTTCACTCCCCAGTGGCTGCAATGGCCAGGGCTAGACCAGACCAAAGCCAGTAACAAAAAGCTTCAACCAGGTCTCCCACCTGGGTGCAGGGGCCCAAGCACTCGGGCCATCCTCTGCTGCTTTCCCGGGCACATTAGCAGGGAGCTGGGTGGGAAGCGGAGCAGCCAGCACTTGAACCCACACTCCAATATGAAATGCTGGCATTGAGGGTGGCAACTTAGCTCACTGTGCCACAACGCTTGAAAGTTTTAGTTCTGTGAATCTCCCTGAATCCCTGGGAGGCCATGTCCTGGAGTGGTGAGCAGCTCACACTGGAGTCGGGCCCTTTGTCCCCTGGTGTGCAGAGCACTGCAGCTGACTTCCCGTGCTCACACAAGGGCAAACTGAGGCTTAATTCACCCGCAGTCACCCAGGCTGCTCAAGGGCTGGGGCTCTTTCTCTCTGCTAAAGACCAGGCTCAGGTTTTACGGCAGCTCCGCAAATACAGCTTTCCCCTTTCGGCCTAACATCCAAGACCGTTTACAGGTTGGCAGCTGTCTGGTCCCTAGACTCAGCCTTGTTTCATGTTCTTTCCAAGCAATGAGAAATGGGATTTTAGGATGCACACCAAGACCGTGTGCAAAAGGACAGCCCTGGAGGCTGGGTCCTAAGGTCAGGTTTGTCTGAAACAGGACTGGAGACCAAACAAGCCACTGACACTACTGTACACCCCTATGGTTGGATAAAGGTTAATCATTGCAACTCTGTAGGCTCAAACTCCTGGTGTCTTTTAGAGATTGTATGCAGCCTAGCTCCACTCTTCAACATGACTGCTAGCAGCAGAGAGAAGGAAACTTGAGCAACCACCCTTGGCTCAGAGTTTCCGTCTGGAAGTAACACATAGCACCTGAACTCTGCTGGCCAGAGCAATTCACGAGGTCAAGTCTGGCAGCCACAGGGCAGAGAAACACGGCCCTCCCCCGGGGAAGGACAGCAAGTATTCCAGAACAGCAGTCCTGCCTACAAGAAGCCAATTTCCAGGAAGAGGCGAACTGAGCATGGTGCACGACTGGACCAGGAAGCCCCGCTACCACAGAGCACAGGCCCAACAATCCCTTCTGGAAATAAGCTTCAAAAACTACTAGAAGGGGAGAAAAATGGGAGAAAAGACAAATGAGCACACCAAAAGTAAATACTGGCACAAAAGTTTGGACACAGTTCGCCACATAGATTGAAATCACTAACATCAATAACTCAAAACAAAGATCAAGGAAGAAAAAGACAAAAGAGAGTAAGTGGGCTGGCAGGCTTAGGAAATAAATGAACAACTCTCTTGCTGACATGGAGGCCAACACAGACTGCCTTACAAAAAACTCACAAAATGTATATAGTATGAATATGAATCTACTTCTCCTGAGAGCTAGCATCTGGTCTTACTTGAAAGCAGGAGTTCTGGAGCAAGTACTTCAGTGCACCAGTTAAGACACAGCGTTGGGACACCCATACCCCATATCAGACAGCCTAGATTCTAGTCCCAGCTAAAAAGCACCGTGGGGGCCAGCGTTGTGGCATAGTGGGTAAAGCCACTGCCTGCAGTGTTCACATCCCATATGGGTGCCAGTTTGAGTCCCGGCTGCTTCACTTCTGATCCACCTCTCTGCTATGGCCTGGGAAAACAGTAGAACATAACCCAAGTCCTTGGGCCTCTGAGCCCCTGTGGGAGACCTGAAAGAAGCTCCTGGCTCCTGGCTTCGGATCAGCCCAACAGCATCAGTTGCAGCCATTTGGAGAGTGAATCAGTGAATGGACGACCTCTCTCTCTCTCTCTCTCTCTCTCTCTAACTCTGCCTTTCAAATAAATAGATAAATCTTTAAAAAGAAAGGAAGGAAGGAAGGAAGGAAGGGAGGGAGGGAGGGAGGGAGGGAGAGAGGGAAGGAAGGAAGGAAGGAAGGAAGGAAGGAAGGAAGGAAGGAAGGAAGGAAGGTAGGTTGGTCTAGGGATCCAGAGTCCTCAATAAAAGAAACTCCAGGGTCATTGGTCATAGACCTGAAGACACCAACGATACAGGTGACAATGAGGCCAAATCACTTTGGCCTGCTGTCCTGGGACTCGCAAAGATCCCTAGGAGAAAGGAGCCATGTTTGCCCTGGCAAAGATGCCAGGCCTCAGAAAAACACACATGGGCTGGCTGGGCGCCAGGCTGGCTCAGGACAGTGTAGTCAGGTGGAGGGATGGAGGGGGGGCGGGGACGGGGCTGGGATCCAAGATGTTCACCTGCGGAAAACTACAACTCCCAGGGTAACCCGCGGCCGCCCAAGCCGGGAGGTCATGTGATTCAAGCTCACGTGTCTCGGCAGCCAGCTCGGGAATGAAGCGCTGTAGGTAGGTGGTAGAAGGTAGAGGTGGTGGGAACCTTAGGTCCTCGGGTCCTTGGAGTACCCACCGCGGCAGAGTTCGCCTAGTTCCTTGCAGGGTTCCGGGCCGGTCCTTGCCCCACGCCTGCCTCCGCTGCGCCGGCTCCGCCGCGCCTTGGCTCGCGGTCTCCACCTAGTCTTAGGCCGGGATTGAGTCCCGGGGCTCCTCCCTACCCTGTGTCCCATGGAAGCCCACCCGCCTCGCGTCAGGCCTGGGGATTGGCCCCCTCCACCCTGCTCCGTGTGCACCCTAGCCCACCTCCCTGCAGCCCATCCCTCGTATTTCGGGGCTCCAGCCCCTGGCTGGACAGGGAACCCGCTCCGCTGGGGATCTGCGGGGCCCACAGCAACGGTTGCATATCTGTCCTTAGCCTGTGGGCATCGGGCTTGCAGCACTGGCGTTGCCACTGCCCACTACGCCCCTAGTCTGACATTCCCTCTCCACCATCTGTATCCTTGTCTGATCCGGCCTCCCAGCTCCCCCAACCCTGCCGAAGCCCGCAGGGAGACAGCCCAAACTCTTCTCTCTGCTGACAGCAGATTTC
This sequence comes from Oryctolagus cuniculus, assembly GCF_051225735.1. Lineage (NCBI taxonomy): Eukaryota > Metazoa > Chordata > Mammalia > Lagomorpha > Leporidae > Oryctolagus > Oryctolagus cuniculus. The sequence continues at coordinate 52,077,357 of NC_142884.1, read as the reverse complement.
AGGTAAAGTCTTGGGGAAGAAGCAGTTGAGGCTAGAGAGGGACGTGGGGAGAATCAGACCCCCGACTTTTCAGAAGGAGCAACCCTCCTGCACCGCGGTGCAGCAGGTAAGCTGGGAGCAGTGCAGCTAGTATTGGTGGGGTGGGGGCCGGGAGATCTTGGACCACCCAGCCTGAGCTCCTGGGTGGTGGCAGATGATGGCACAGGAGGGGGGCAGGGGGAAGATGCTGCACCAAGCCTCACCCTGGAGACCTCTGTGTAACGTGAGCAGGGTGGAGCTGACACTGTGCTGGAAACCTGGCAGCCCCAGGACTCTGCCTTGACTGCTCACTGCTTTGATTTTCTGCTGAGTTGCTGGCTGAGTGGCAAGTTGCGTAAGAGGAAGAAGTTTTGCAGCTTTTGATATTTTTGGATTTGGAGGCAACAGAGGGAAGTCTCCTCTGGAGCAGGGTCCCTTGGTTACACGCCTGACGACGGGTGTCTGAGAGCACCCAGACGTCCCTCTTTCATGCGTGCACGGTTCGCAGCTTTGTCCATCAGCCGCAGGAGCAACAAACAGCATCCCAAGAGGCCTCATTAGCCATTCTAAACCCCCAGTGGGCTAAGAACCTCAGAGGGCTGGCCCTTTAATAGACAGTGGAGGGCTCAGTCACTATGCTTTAGTCAGTTCCCTTCTCTTCCCCACAGGTTATTTTTTAAAGATATATTTATTTATTTGAAGCTCAAGCTACAGAGAGGCAGAGAGAGAGAGAAGTCTTCCATCCGCTGGCTCACTCCCCAGATGGCCGCAACAGCCAGAGCTGGGCCGATCTGCAGCCAGGAGCTTCTTCCACGTCTCCCATGTCTCCCACGTGGGTGCAGGGGCCCAAGAACTTGGGCCATCTTCTGCTGCTTTCCCGGACCATAGCAGAGAGCTGGATCAGAAGTGGAGCAGCCAGGACTCAAACCAGCATCCATGTGGGATGCCAACACTACAGGCAGTGGCTTTACCCACAATGCCACAGCGCCAGCCCGGCCACAGATTATTAAAAGTAAACCATGGGCCAGTGTTGTGGTATAGTAGGCAAAGCCTCCGCCTGCAGTGCCGGCTTCCCATGTGGGCACCAGTTTGTGTCCTGGCTACTCTTCTTTGAATCCAGCTCTCTGCTAATGACCTGGAAAAGCAGTGGGAGAGGCCCAAGTGCTTGGGCCCCTGAAACCCATGTGAGAGACCCAGAAGAAGCTCCTGGCTCCTGGCCTCAGATCGTCCCTGCTTCGGCCATTGCAGCCATTTGGGGAATGAGCCAGCAGGTGGAAGACCTCTCTCTCTCTGACTCCGCCTTTCAAATAACTAAATAAATAAATCTTTTTTTTTTTTTTTTAAAGAGTACACCAGGGAGGGGTCAGTAGAGAATAAAATGCAGAGTTCTGTATGAACACCCTGGGCTTGGGACTCAGGAATGAGGAGACTCTGGGAGAGGAGTCTTTGGCCAATATCCCCAGCCGGTGTGTGATTAGCAGCCAACGGCAGCCTCTAAGGAGGCGGCTTCTGACTCCTCTACCCACTTTGCCTCTGCTTCCTTTTTTTTCCTTTTAAAGATTTATTTATTTATGTTGAAAGTCAGAGTTACAGAAAGAGGAGGAAACAGAAATTGATCTTCCATCCAGTAGTTCACTCCCCACAACAACCAGCACTGGGCCAGGCCAAAGCCAGGAGCTTCATCCAGTCTCCCACATAGGTGGCAAGGGCCCAAACACTTGTCTATCTTCTGCTGCTTTCCCAGGCTCATTAGCAGGGAGCTGGATCAGAAGTGGAACAGCCAGGACAAGAACCAGCACCCATTTGGGAAGCTGGTGTCACAGGCCCTAGGCCCCGGTTTTGAACAGTTTTCTGCTCTCTGCTTGGTGGGGATAGGCATTATGGGAAGGGACATTTGCAAATGACCATTTATCGAGTACTACCTTTGCTAATGTTAACACAGTCCTCATGGGAACATAAGATGTGAAGACTTAGAGAGGTGGTGTGGCTTGCCCGAGGGTGTACAGCTAGGAAGTAGAGGAGCCAGCACTCCAGCTCGGAGTCCACATCACAGCCCCTCCACGCTCACCGCTCCGGTGGGTCTGGGGGTGCACTTGGTTCTTTCAGCCCACCGTCTGTCTTGGAGATCTCGGGCCGTGAGCCAAGCCTTCAGAACACTGAGAGTCGTTTTCAGGGCTGGGCTCCTCCAAGCTCCTCCAGATTCTGGAAAGCTGCTTCCTCCTAGTCTTCAGGAAAGAGGACAGAGGCCCAAGAGAATCCACAGCTCACCTGTGTTTATGCAGAGAGTAGAGAGAGTGGATCGGGTGACAGGCTGTTATATGTCCACAGTACCTTCTTGGGCCCAGGGGAGAGGCAAATACGAGCGGATGGAAGCTCTTGGGTCAGTCAGGCCTGGGTTTGGAGGCTGGCACTGTGGTATGGTAGATAAAACCAAAGCTTCTCGGGGCTAGCGCTGTGCACAGTGGGTTAACGCCCTGGCCTGAAGTGCCGGCATCCCATATGGGCGCCGGTTCGAGACCCAGCTGCTCCACTTCTGATCCAGCTCTCTGCTATGGCCTGGGAAAGCAGTGGAGGATGGCCCAAGTCCTTGGGCCCCTGCACCCACGTGGGAGACCTGGAAGAAGCTCCTGGCTCCTGGCTTTGGATCAGCACAGCTCCGGCCATTGTGGCCATCTGGGGAGTGAGCCAGCGGATGGAAGACCTCTCTCTCTCTCTCTCTCTCTCTCTCTCTCTCTCTCTGCCTCTCCTCTCTCTGTTTAACTCCGACTTTCAAATAAATAAATAAATCTTAAAAAAAAAAAAAAAAAAAAAAAGCTGCTGCCTGCGACACCAGCATCCCAGATGGGTGCCACATCAGGTCCCGGCTGCTCTGCCTCCTATCCAGCACCCTGCTAATGGTATTGAGGCCATCTGGAGGAGTGAATGAACAGGTGGAAGATAACTCTCCCCTCCTACCCCCTAACTTTGACTTTCAAATGAACAAATAAGTCTTTTAAAAAAAATCATCTGGCCTGGGTTTGATCCCAGCCCAACACTGACAGCCATATGACCCAGGGTAGAGCACTTAATGCTTGTGTGATTCAGTCTCCTCACTGGGGACACTCATGTGTACCTTTTACAGCCGTACTGAAGATTGTATGAGATAAAGCATTCTGTAGCTGAGGCACTATCAGGTGACAGTAACCATAAACACCACGTGTTGGGTCCCAGAGCCTCATAGTCTAGCACCACAGAGCGACCCTACTAACACATGAGACAGTGCTGAGAGGAAGCCAGCCTGTGTGGTGCCGGGCCCCTGGCTGGCTCCAAGAAGAGCTCAGAAAGTGTCCAAGGAAGTGAGGAAGAAATGGGACGTCAGAGGGTGGCTGGCAGAGGGACCAGGGGATGCCACACCCAGGATTAATCATTGTCTTCCTGAGGACACAGCTGTGACTGGTACGGGGCTCTGGTCTCATGGGACAAGAGCAGGAGCTGCCCCGAGTTTTGTTAGGCCTGGAGAGCCACACAGGATTTATGCCCCGGACTGGAGGGAGGCGTGCGGTGCCGTGTTGTGTTGAGACACCACAGTTCTTTTTTTTTTTTTTTTTTTTTTTGACAGGCAGAGTGGACAGTGAGAGAGACATAGAGAAAGGTCTTCCTTTGCCGTTGGTTCACCCTCCAATGGCCGCCGCGCTGGGGCGCTGCGGCCGGCGCACCGCGCTGATCCGATGGCAGGAGCCAGGTGCTTCTCCTGGTCTCCCATGGGGTGCAGGACCCAAGTACTTGGGCCATCCTCCACTGCACTCCCGGGCCACAGCAGAGAGCTGGCCTGGAAGAGGGGCAACCGGGACAGAACCCGGCGCCCCGACCGGGACTAGAACCCGAGACACCACAGTTCTTAGTGAGGGCTCCTCTCAGGACCCTGTGGTGTGGAAACAGGCTGGGAAGCCAGACAGATCTGGATTCAGAACCTGCATTACAGCTTGCTGATCTGTGATCCTGGGTCAGTGATGTGAGCCCTCTGGACCTTTAGACCAAGAGGCCATTGAGTGAGCTAAGAAGTGCCCTTGACGCACCTGCCCAGCGCGTGACCTCTGTCCAGCTCAGACGATTTAGTGCTCCTCATTTATGTTTAACGTTTTATTTGCCCTGTGAGTCCATAAACCTAAAGCAAGCAGCCTTTGCAGCTGACGTGTGTCTATCTCTGCCACCCCTGGCCATGGCCCCCAGTGCAGTGTTCTGCCCAGAGGTGCTTCCAAGTTTGGATCCAAACCGTGTGCTCTTCCGAAAGTTAGTTGACCCTTCTGTGCCCCATCTTCCCCATCTCGGGATATGTCACGCCTGCCTTTGTCCCATCCAGGCTAAGAAGAGCCCTCCTGGGACAATAGCTGCGAACAGGCTGCCCAGGGGATGTGGTCGTGAGGCAGAACCCCCACGTCCCCTGCAAGAAGAGGGCTCCTGGGGCCATGGCCCAGGTCAGCATCAACAGTGACTACAGCGAGTGGGGAGTGAGCACAGATGCCGGGGAGCGGGCCCGCCTGCTGCAGAGTCCCTGTGTGGAGACGGCTCCCAAGAACGAGGGGGACACCTCTCCTGGGGGCCCAGGCACAGGCACCACTTCTACGCTTGGGGCCGTCTTCATCGTTGTCAATGCCTGCCTGGGCGCGGGGCTGCTCAACTTCCCAGCAGCCTTCAGCACGGCCGGGGGCGTGGCGGCTGGCGTCACACTTCAGATGGTGAGTATGCTGGCCCGGAGAGCAGAGGTGCATGGCCGGTGGGCTTTATGCCTTCAAGGGAAGGCCTCGGACTGGGGTCTCACCAGGTGACACACACTAGTGCTCTTCCATCCCTCATACCCGGCACACATTACTAATCTATTCCAGCTTTTCCTCCTCCGGGCCCCAGTGAGGCTTCAGACGCCTTCCCAGTAAGCAGAGGAACTTGAATGTCAATTGCATATTCAATTTTTTAGGTGTTAAAATAACTTTGAAATTATGTTGAAAAAGACTACCTTTATCACTTGGAACTACATAGTAAAGTTTTTACTGATGAAATGACATGATTGCTTGTATAGCCTTTAAAATAACCCTGAGCGGGAAGGGGAATAAGATGAAACAAGACTGACCACAAATTAATCACCTTTAAAGCTGAATAAGAGGTACTTGGGGCCCATTGTGCTATTCTCTTAAGCTATTTTATACAACTTGTTCTTAAAGAATATCTTGGTTTGGCACCCTCTAGCAGTCTAATAAAACTGCCCTGTGAGATGAGACCTATTTGCCAAGCCCCCTTTCAGCACTGGCCCAGTGGGTGCTAGGTGAGCCCAGTGGGGCCCTTGGCTGCCAGGCCTTTGCTACACACCCTTGTTCTTGCCCCTGCTGCAGGGCATGCTGGTCTTCATCATCAGCGGGCTCGTCGTCCTGGCCTACTGCTCCCAGGCCAGCAATGAGCGGACGTACCAGGAGGTGGTGTGGGCTGTGTGTGGCAAGCTGACGGGCGTGCTGTGTGAGGTGGCCATCGCCGTCTACACCTTCGGCACCTGCATTGCCTTCCTCATCATCATCGGGGACCAGCAGGACAAGAGTGAGAACCCCCCTCGGTTCCTACCTCATCTCTCCCCCTCAGCCCTGGGGATCTTGGGTGGAGGGAAAGGTACCGAACAGCTACCCAGGACTTTTCCTGGGACCAGCGTCCACCTGGGATTCCTGCCTGCAGGCTGCTGGGCCCACTAGAGAGCGGGAGGTCCTGGGGTCCAGCAGAGCAGGAGAGTGTGACAGTCCCTTCTCTTGCCTGTGCAGTTATCGCCGTGATGGCAAAGGAGCCTGACGGAGCCGGTGGCGGCCCCTGGTACACAGACCGCAAGTTCACCATCAGCCTCACTGCCTTCCTCTTCATCCTCCCCCTCTCCATCCCCAGGGAGATCGGCTTCCAGAAATACGCCAGGTTCGGAGGCCCCACCCCAGCTGGCCCAGAGGGAAGTTCTGATCACAGACAGCTAGAGACCCAAGGGTTGCTGGGGACCCCTCTCCTCCACACCACCTCATCCTCCTGGTCGGCAGGAGTGGGCAAGGCAGGGCGGACCAGGGCTTGCAGGGTCTCAGGCTTAAGACCCTCCTTTTCTGCCGTATCAAGGGGGATGGCGGCCCTTTGCATCAGAGAGATTCAGTTCTTAGTGTCCTGGCCAGAAGGGATGAGTGACTACTGGGGGTGAAGCCAGCTCTGGCTGGCCTGGACCTTGGCTTTCCGTGGGAGGATGGGCTCTGTGATCATTTGAGATGGTCAGCGTACCAGCACCTTCCACGCAGCTCGGTGTGAAGGAAGGAGACTGGCTTCCTGGCTCAGCGTCTGGAGAGCAGTGGGATTCTGTGTTTCCCAGTCTGCAAATGGAGGGGTCACACCCAGCTGTCTCCAAGGTCCCTGTTAAGTGTTAGTATTGTAGAATTTGTATCTGAGTGCTTCCCCTGCACCACGTCCTGGTTCTCCAGGGCCAGGCTGAGGGTGGCCTGAGAGCAGCCCTCGCTCCTCCGATCGAAGTCACAGATGTGCTTGGGGTCCCAGCTCTCCGTCATGGTCTCTGAGCCAGAAGCGCCGATAAAGTGCCTGTTCGCTGTCCAGCTCCCTCCTCGCTGTCCAGTTTCTCTGAAACTTGTTCCTCAGATGTTTCCTGAGTCTCTGCTTGGCATAGTTGCCCCAGTGTTCAGTGGACACCTGTGGTCCCTGAACTGAGGGTGGACACCCCTGCAGCCGAGGCTGGGGAGGACGCAGCTCAGTCTCTCCCTCCCCACAGCTTCCTGAGCGTTGTGGGTACCTGGTACGTCACCGCCATCATTATCATCAAATACATCTGGCCAGATAAGGAGATGACTCCCGGAGACATCCTAACCAGGTGAGTGGGGGTTTCCGGGAGACATCTGGGGTAGAAGCCACCACGTAGGGCCCAGGAGGTGCTGGGTCAGCCATGCAGAGGCCACACAAGTGTCCTTCCTGAGGCCTCTTGGCTCATCAGGGCTGACTCTGGCCACGGTAGGAAGAAAGCAGGAGGTCCATGAGAACCACGTGACAGTCAGCAGGTGAGCCAGTGCGAGATTGCCAAGGTGGAAATGCACATCATTCCAACTTGGGCTTATCTGTAATTTCTGCATCTTCCAAAAGAGGATGACTTTGTCATTTAAAACCCACCACCACCACCACCTTTTTTTTTTTTTTTTTTTTTTGAGAGGAACAAACCAGAAACATAAAAGAATTCAGGAGCCAAGAATTCTGCATTTTGGTGCCCTGAGGGCCTTTCAGAACCTCAGTGTGCCGACTTGTGAAACAGAAATGGCTCGTGTCCCCATTCCCGGACCCGGGGAGGGTACCTGGGTAGACCACGGGTGGCTGGAGGGGTTGGTGCGGGGAGTGAAGAGTGAGGGTGTGGGGACTGTGGATGGCCCCGAGGGCTTCCTCAGCAGCGGCACCTCCCGTGTTTGTCCGCAGGCCAGCTTCCTGGATGGCGGTCTTCAATGCCATGCCCACCATCTGCTTTGGATTTCAGGTGCCATTTGCAAGGTCCCTGCCATCCCCTCAGCTTACCCCCAACCATGGGATGAAACCCACATTAAATGGGATGGGGGAGTCCTGGGGGAAAGATGAATCAGGGACCCCCAAGATAAGATCCCTTGTCCCTAGGGTCTTTAAAAAAATTTACTTATTTGAATGGAAGAATGATAAGGAGAAAGATCTTCCACCTATCTGTTCACTTCCCAATTGCCCATAGCAGCTGGGATTGAGCCAGGACAAAGTGGACCCAAAAACTCTATCTAGGTCTCCCACCTGGGTAGCAGGAGCCCAAGCACTTGGGCCGTCACCTGCTGCCTTTCCAGGCGCATTAGCAGGAAGCATGACTGGAAGCTGAGGAGCCAGGCTCAAACCGCAGCCCTCCCATATGGGTTTCTAGCATCCCAGATGGCAGCTTGACCCGCTGCGCCACAACACCCACCCCAGTCCCCGTCATCTTGGTCCTCAGGGTAGCTCCCTTTAGCAACTGGGGCGAGTTCCCTCCCCCACCATGATCCTGTCCTTCACACGAACAGTGCCACGTGAGCAGTGTGCCCGTCTTCAACAGCATGCGGAGGCCCGAGGTGAAGACCTGGGGCGGCGTGGTGACAGCTGCCATGGTCATTGCCCTCGCTGTGTACATGGGCACAGGTGAGTGCTCCCACCTCGAGTTCCCAGGTCCTGTGGCCTCGCGTTCCTGGGGACAGCCCTGCACTTCCAACATGGCAAAACACTTCTGTGGGCCCTGACTTGAACTTGGGCTGTCTTAGGCCACCTCTTGCCTAGGAAAGCGTGTATTTACCCCATTCATTCCTCAGTTTAAATTGATGCCTGCTAAGTGCGAAGACCTGTTCTCAGCATGAGACCTGTTCTGAGAAGGGCCATGGAGACAGCCAGACCCAGTCCTGCCCTGTGGGATTGGTAGTCTCTTGTCACAGAGACATTAGTGCGTGAGCAAACAAGAAGTCAGGCGCTTGGGACAATGGCAAGTGCCTTGGTGACAGTGAAGCAAGGAGGATGCGAATGGGAGCGGGAGGGGCTAGCTTTGGGGGTGGTTCAAAGATAGCTCCTCTCGAGCTATCTGAGGAGGTGGCGTTTGGAGGAACCCAAATGATGAGAAGGAGGTCGAATACGAAAAAGTTGGGAGAAGAATGCTCTTGACAGGAAGCACATTGACAGGAAGCACATAGTGCCAACGGGGTCTTGTGTGGCTGGAGTGCAGTGAGGCCAGGCAGGTGACAGGGCCTTGAGAGCTGTCAGGAGCCAGAGAGGAAGTGTTTTCCTCAGGGGGGCGTGGCTCAGTGAAAGCCAGCTTTGACGGGTAGGCTGATGTGGGTGAGGGGCAGGCTGGGAGACCCGGAAGAATTGTGGGTAATTCCTGCTGTGGGTGAGCTGGGCCAGCCCCCGGCTAGCCTCTGAAGACAGCCGGGAACGCTGGAGGCAGAGTGCCTCTTCCCCAGGGCTCTTGTGGGGAAGGCAGACAATGCTCCAGTAACAACTAGAATCAGAGCCAAGTGCTAGGAAGAAAATGGAACAAGGTGATGTAAGCAGGTGCCTCTGCCGGGCTGATGGGGCTGGGCTGAGGAGGGGACGCACAAGCTGAGACCTCAGTGACAGGACGGCAGCTCGAGGACCTGGGTGGGTGAACGGTCACGCAGAGGCTCCAAGACTGGAACGCGCTGGGCACGCCCAGGGTCAGCGTGCGCCCCAGCTGGCCTTGCACCAGCAGGAGAGGACGGTCCATTCCCTCTGCCTGCCAGGGCCGCCCTCACCCAGCCCCTCCTGCCCTTCCCACAGGTGTCTGTGGCTTCCTGACCTTCGGGGCTGCCGTGGACCCCGACGTGCTCCTGTCCTACCCCTCGGAGGACATGGCGGTGGCCGTTGCCCGAGCCTTCATCATCCTGAGCGTGCTTACCTCCTACCCCATCCTGCACTTCTGTGGGCGGTGAGCCCCCTCCCCACGCCGCTGGGGCCCTGTGAGCGCATGCAGCGTGGTCCTTTGACCCTGTGTGCCCCATTCTGTAGGAGAGACCAAGCCCGCAGAAAAGAGTCCCTGCCTGAGACAGCCCCACCACGTACCCCCAGTTGGGGCTCAGGGCCCTTTTGTCCCTGAGTCACCCGCATGCCCTCAGTCCTCTAGGGAGCCCTAGTCCCTCGCCTTCCCTGAGCTTCTGCGTGGACGCACAGCCCTCTGGGTGCCCCAGACAAGACCTAAGGAGAATAACTGGCGCTTTCCACGCGGGGAGACAAAGCATCAAGCCCTGAATTCACAGCATTGCATCCGTTACCCTCGGCAGCCAAGGCCCATTTCCCAGGAGAGGAAATGCCTCTCACCCACAGGCTGCCCCGGGAGGGCTCTGGCTCGTGTGAGCGCGCAGCGGGCGGCGGTCAGCAGGGGCGCTCCTGAGCGCCTCCCTCTCTGTGGCAGGGCGGTGGTGGAAGGCCTGTGGCTGCGTTACCAGGGGCTGCCCGTGGAGGAAGACGTGGGGCGGGAGCGGCGGCGGCGAGTGCTACAGACGCTGCTGTGGTTCCTGCTCACGCTGCTGCTGGCGCTCTTCATCCCGGACATCGGCAAGGTCATCTCGGTCATCGGAGGCCTGGCCGCCTGCTTCATTTTCGTCTTCCCAGGTTGGGACCCTGTCTTGGGCCTCAGCTTCCCACGTCCCAAACCACAGCTCTCGGCCCTGGGGACCTGGGTGTCGTCGCCATCTGCCCCGCACCTGTCAGAGGGGAGGTAGCCAGAGTCACCTAGTGAGACACACTGCACCGCAGACCCAGGCCTGCCTGAGTCCGGATCCTGTCCTCTGTCTGCTGGCGTCCCCACCTCCCTGTCTGGCCGGCTCAGCCTGTGGCAGCTCAGAGGGCAGGGGGTCTGTAGTGCCACCCTGACCACAGAAGTCACCAGGCCTGCGTTCCAGACGCAGGTCTGCTGCTGGATCCCAAGAAGCCATCCTGTCCGCCAGCCACGACTTCCACCTGTCCCCAGCTTGTTCCCAGCTGGGACGCCACTCTGCTTGGAACAGGGGCGCCCCGTGTGCTCAGAGCCCTGAGGGTACCTGAGCTGTGGGCTGCACGGGGTCACCATGCAGCGCTATCCCTTCAGTTCTGACGAGGGGTGCTGGTTGGACATGGGCCTCCCCTGGGAGGGTAGAGGCCAGGCCGGCCACTGGGCCTTTGTCCGTCCAAGGCCACCGCCTCTGGGTGAAGGGGAAGCTGGACCTGAGGGAGGAAGTCCCCTCCCCCCCAGACTCTCAGGGCCACCTCTTCTTTTCCAGGGCTGTGCCTCATTCAAGCCAAGCTTTCTGAGATGGAGGAAGTCAAACCAGCCAGGTAAAGCAGACCACAGCCCCTGGTGCTTTTGGGGAGGTGGGGGTGGCAGGATAAGGGAATGGGCACTGGGGAAGCCTTAACATAGGTGCAGAGCTAGGAGACTTGTGTACTTTAGAAATGATGGGGCTTTTAAAATATTTTTAAGAGATTAGGTTTTTTTTTTTTTTTTTTCTAAGACCTTTTTGTTTGAAAGGCTGAGTTAGGGACAAAGAGAGATCATCCATCCACTGGTTCACTCCCCAGATGGCAGGGACAGTCAGGGCCGGGCCAGGACAAAGCCAGGAGCTAAGAAATCCATCCTGGTCTCCCCTGTGGATGCTTGGGGCCCAAGCACTTGGGCCATCATCCCCTGCTTTCCTTGGCTTATTAGCAGGAAGCTGGATCACAAGTGGAGCAGCCAGGACTCGAACGAGTGCTAATACGAAATGCTAATGTTGCAAGCAGCGACTTAACCTGCTGCACTACAGTGCCCACCCCTAAAGTATTTTTTTTTATTTAAAGATTTATTTATTTATCTGTTTTTTTTTTTTTTTAAGATTTATTTTATTTATTTGAAAGAGTTACAGAGAGAGGCAGAGCCAGAAAAAGAGAGAGAGAGATCTATCCGCTGGTTCAGTCCCCAAATGGCCACAATGGCCAGAGCTGAGCTGATCCAAAGCCAGGAGCCAGAAGCCTCCTCCAGGTCTCCCATGCAGGTACAGGGGCCCAAGGACTTGGACCATCTTCCACTGCTTTCCCAGGCCATAGCAGAGAGCTGGATCAGAAGTGGAGTAGCCGGGACTCCAACAGCACCCACGTGGGATGCCGATGCTCCAGGCTGGGGCTTTAACCTGCTGCGCCACATCACCAGCCCCTATTTATTTATTTGAAAGGCAGTGTAACAGAGAGAGAGATTTTCCATCCCCTGGTTCACTCCCCAAATGGCTGCAGTGGCTGGAGCTGGACCTGTCTGAAGCCAGGAGCTTCTTCCAGGTCTCCCATGTCGGTGCAGGGGCCCAAGCACTTGGGCCATCCTCCACTGCTCTCCCAGGCACATTAGCAGGGAGCTGGATCTGAAGTGGAGCAGCCAGGATTCAAACCAGTGCCGGCACTGCAGGCAGCAATTAACCTGTTATGCCACAATGCCAGCTTTCAGAATTGGTTCTTAAAAGGAAGTTGCACTCTGTAGCTCTCATGCTACAGCCCTCACACCCTGACAATGTATGCCTCTTCCAAGTTGGTCGCCACACCCCCCCTTGGTCAGGAGTACTCACAGCTGCTGAGCCGGCCACTGTCTGCGGTGGTGCTGAAGACCAGAGACACTGAGGGATGAGCATCCGAGCAGCCTGGCGGTCCCGTGTCCCCTGAGCTCACTTCTCCAGAGCCGTAGATTCCCAGCCAGCACCATCTCAAGGGACATTGACACAGCAGCCAAGTTCACTGGGGCTGGGCTGCCACGGCTGGGGTGGCTGGCTCTGGGGCTGGGATTGGGACTGTATTTGGGAGCCTCATCATTGGTTATGCCAGGAACCCCTCCCTGAAGCAGCAGCTCTTCTGCGCAATTCTGGGCCCTGCGCTCTCAGAGGCCCTGGGCTCTTCTGCCTGATGCTGGCCTTTCTCATCCTCTTCACCACCTCCCATGATTCTTTGTCCCTTGCCTTGTCTGCCCTGTGTGTTCCTTTTTCTATACCTTCGCGGGCAACCTGAGGAAAGTGGTTGGCTCAGGGTTTGACAGAGGGAAGACAGACAAATACTGTATTATGAGATGGGGGGTGGGGAGGAAGTGGCTGGGTCGGCACTGTGGTGTAGCTTGTAAAGCTGCCGCCTGCGGTGCTGGCGTCCCATATGAGTGCTGGTCTGTGTCCCGGCTGCTCCACTTCCCATCCAGCTCCCTGCTAATGTGCCTAGGAAAGCAACAGAAGATGGCCCAAGTATTTGGGCCCCTGCACCTGTGTGGGAGACCCAGAAGAAGCTCCTGGCAGCTCACCTCCAGCCCTTGCAGCCATTTGAGGAGTGAACCAGCGGATAAAAGAGCTCTCTCTCTGTGATTCTGCCTTTCAGATAAAATAAATCTTAAAATAAATAAATAAATAAATAGAAGGAAAGGAAGTTGCTGGGTCACAGGAGAGATTCTTTGTTCTTTGGCACATGGGTTGAATTACCCTCCAAAAAGACAGTGTCAGCCGGGGCCGCGGCTCACTAGGCTAATCCTCCACCTTGCGGCGCCGGCATACCAGGTTCTAGTCCCAGTCGGGGCGCCGGATTCTGTCCCGGTTGCCCCTCTTCCAGGCCAGCTCTCCGCTGTGGCCAGGGAGTGCAGTGGAGGATGGCCCAAGTGCTTGGGCCCTGCACCTGCATGGGAGACCAGGAGAAGCACCTGGCTCCTGCCTTCGGATCAGCGCGGTGCGCCGGCCGCAGCGCGCTGGCTGTGGCGGCCATTGGAGGGTGAACCAACGGCAAAGGAAGACCTTTCTTTCTGTCTCTCTCTCTCTCACTGTCCACTCTGCCTGTCAAAAAAAAAAAAAAAAGACAGTGTCAGCTAACAGTCCCAGCAGCAGGGGGTGAGAATATCCTTTCCACTACTGCCAGCCCTATATGTAGCAGCCTTTTTAAAATTTGTTGGTCTTTTGGGTGAAAAACATTACATTGTTTTCATAGGTACTTTTGCCTGAACAGTAGAGAGGCTGAAAGGAAGTTACATGATTTAAAAAGAAAAAAAAAAAAAGTCAGGATGGGCATTTGGCCTGGCAGGTAAGACCCCAGTTGGGATGCCTGCATCCCGTATCAGAGTGCCTGGGGTGGCTCCCTGGCTTCACTCCTGCTAATGGACACCCTGGAGGCAGCAGGTGCTGGCTCAGATAGGTGGGGTCCTCACACCCCTGTGGGAGGCTTGCACTGAGTTCTCATCTCCTGGTTTCAGGCCTGGCTCAGTCAAGGCTGTTGCAGGCACTTAGGGAGTAAACCCGTAGATGGGCACTCTCTGCCCCCTGCCACCCCACTCAAGTGTTTAAATTCAAAAAAAGAAAACAAGCAGACATCTGTAATCATACTTACTAGAAATAGCAGCAGGATTATGAGGGGGTACTGAGATTACAGGTGACTTATTCTTACTTTTTTTTTTTTTTTTTTTTTTTGACAGGCAGAGTGGACAGTGAGAGAGAGAGACAGAGAGAGAAAGGTCTTCCTTTGCCGTTGGTTCACCCTCCAATGGCCGCCGCTGCAGCCGGCTCACCGCGCTGATCCTGGCAGGAGCCAGGATCCAGGTGCTTTTCCTGGTCTCCCATGGGGTGCAGGGCCCAAGCACCTGGGCCATCCTCCACTGCACTCCCTGGCCATAGCAGAGAGCTGGCCTGGAAGAGGGGCAACCGGGACAGAATCCAGCGCCCCAACCGGGACTAGAACCCGGTGTGCCGGCGCCGCAAGGTGGAGGATTAGCCTATTGAGCCACGGCGCCGGCTTATTCTTACTTTTTTTAAAAATGTGATTTTTCTTTTTAAAAATTTATTGGGGCATGGGGCCAGCACTGTGGCGTAGTGGGTAAAGCCACCACCTGCAGTGCCAGCATCCCATGTGGGCACTGGTTCAAGACCTGGCTATTCCACTTCCGATCCAGCTCTCTGCTATGGCCTGAGAAAGCAGTAGAGGATGGCCCAAGTGCTTGGGCCCCTGCACCGACATGGGAGACCTGGAAGAAGCTCCTGGCTCCTGGCTTCAGATTGGCCCAGCTTTGGCCACTGCAGCCATTTGGGGAGTGAACCAGTAGATGGACGATTTCTCTCTCTCTTTGCCTCTGCCTCTGCCTCTGCCTCTCTGTAACTCCATCTTTCAAATAAATACATAAATCCTTTTTAAAAAATTTATTGGAGGCTGGTGCCATGGCTCACTAGGCTAATCCTCCACCTGCGGCGCCGGTACTCTGGGTTCTAGTCCCAGTTGGAGTGCCGGTCCTGTCCCGGTTGCTCCTTTTCCAGTCCAGCTCTCTGCTGTGGCCCGGGAAGGCGGTGGAGGATGGCCCAAGTCCTTGGGCCCTGCACCCGCATGGGAGACCAGGAGGAAGCACCTGGCTCCTGGCTTCAGATCAGTGTAGCTCCGGCTGTAGTGGCCACTTGGGGGGTGAACCAACAGAAGGAAGACCTTTCTCTCTGTCTCTCTTTCTCACTGTCTAACTCTGCCTGTAAAAAAATAAAAAATTATTGGAGCAGGCTTTGTGGTACCACAGGTTAAGCTGCCACTTAATTGAAAATAAATAATATGAGCCGGCGCCGTGGCTCAATAGGCTAATCCTCCACCTTGCGGCGCCGGCACACCGGGTTCTAGTCCCGGTTGGGGCGCCGGATTCTGTCCCGGTTGCCCCTCTTCCAGGCCAGCTCTCTGCTATGGCCAGGGAGTGCAGTGGAGGATGGCCCAGGTGCTTGGGCCCTGCACCCCATGGGAGACCAGGAAAAGCACCTGGCTCCTGGCTCCTGCCAGGATCAGCGCGGTGCGCCGGCTGCAGCGGCGGCCATTGGAGGGTGAACCAACGGCAAAGGAAGACCTTTCTCTCTCTGTCTCTCTCTCTCACTGTCCACTCTGCCTGTAAAAAAAAAAAAAATAAAAAAATAAATAAATAAATAATATAAATTTTTTTTTTTATTTATTTGAAAGGCACAGAGACAAAGAGCTAGAGATCTCCCATCCACTAGTTCACTTCCCAGATGCCCACAATACCTGAGGCTGGGCCAGACCAAAGCCAGGAGCTAGGAACTCAATCTGTTCTCACACAGGGGTGACAGAGAACCAACTTCTTGAGCCTCCCAGAAAGATGAAACAGGTAACACATCTGGAACTCAATCCTCAGCGCTCTGATGTGGGACGAGACATCCTAAGCAGCTTCTTAACCTCTGGACCAAATGCCTGCCCCTGATTTTTTTTTTTTCCCCTTAGAGATTCATTTATTTATTTGAAAGGCAGAGCAACAGAGAAAAAAGGGGAGAGAGAGAGAGAGAGAGAGAGAGAGAAAGCTTCCATAGGCTGATTCACTCTCCAAATGGTCACCATGGCCAGAGCTGGTCCAGGCCCAAGCCAGGAGTCTGGAACTCCATCCTGATCTCCCATGTGGGTGGCAGGGGTCCAAGTACTTGGTCCATCTTCCGCTGCTTTCCCACGTGCATTAGCAGGGAGCTGGATTGGAAGTGGGGCAGCCGGGACTCAAACCAGCACTCTCAGATGGGATGCCAGCATCGCCAGCACCGACTTACGCTGCGGCACCACAGCACCAGCTCCTTGTTCTTTTTTTTTTTTTTTTTTTTTTTTTTTGAATGATCACATTCCATTTGACCTGCTGTTTCCTGAACATCTTCCATTGGGAGCACCGCACTCTGATCCGCTGTGCTGTGAACAGTCAGTTAATCGTGACCTCCTTGCCTGAGAGCTAGGGATAATACACCTGGCCCCACGGATCTCTGTACAGAGACGCCCGGGGAAGTCAGGAGTGCTCTGGTGGTAGAGTTGCAGTAACTGTTACAGATATCTGCGGAGTCACACAATGGGACGACTCATCAGGCGTCTGTCACCCTCTGCCCTACAGCTGGTGGGCGCTGGTCAGTTACGGAGTCCTCTTGGTCACCCTGGGAGCCTTCATCTTCGGCCAGACCACAGCCAACGCCATCTTTGTGGATCTCTTGGCATAACCACTGCTTCCCAGGAAACCCATGGCCTTTCCCACTGGACCCAGGAACCTATCTCTTAGAGCAGTGGGACCACCCCAAGTCCAACGGCATTCCATCCAGGGGGACAACATCCGGGCATCCTTTGAAGGAGCAGTTCTGGGCAGAATCAGGCCTCACACCTCTGGACAGCTCAATCCAGCTTCCTCCCTGCTCCCCAGTCCTGGCAGTGCCGTGGGTGCTGCAGGAGGTCTCATATCCCAGAGGAGCCTCCTTCCTCTTCAGCTTCTCCATGCCTGGAACCCATCAGTGCCGGAAGAAAGAAGCCCGGCTCGCTTGCCTCTGGAGAAGGCTCTGGCAAGGGGCTGCCCGCCATCCTCCGCAGAGTAGCCTGTCCAGCGCAGGGGCTGCGCTCATTACCATAGGGCTCAGCACCTGCTCCAACTCGTCAGCAGCCGTGGCCAGCAGGAGCTTCCTCTGGGATCCGGCCACTTGCAAAGGTAGCACTGAGATCATACAAACGTACAGCCGCAGGTGGATTCTGGCCTTGCTTACCCACTCCTGGGCCCGCTGGGAGCCTGGGAGCCTCTTCCCTATGGACAATTAACACTTCCTAAGCCTTTAGGGTCCCCACCCTTTTTCCTTCTCTAAACCCAATGGTCCAGGCTCACCTCCTTCCTCCTCAGACATCTCCCAAGTGTAATGTTTACAAGCGGTGCCAGCCCGGCTCTGAAGCCAGGGCCCGCCCCGGGCCACGGTGCTGTGAGTATTCCTCCATCAGCTTCCCCACGGGCGGGGAGGGGCTGCTGTTTTTCTGCCGGATTCCAGGTGGCCTCTCCTAGAGGCTGCAGACTGTGTGATGGAGAGGCCTGGGATCCCTGAAGGCTGGGCTGGCCTGGAGCCAGGGGACGCTCCGGGACATCTTTCAGTGACCACTTCTTTTCGCCCCCAGCCAACCCTAAAAGGGAAAAAGCAGCTGGGTTGGCACCGATGCGGTGACACTGGGGCTTCCCTGCCAGTCTGGATCCTGCTCACTCGCTTCCCGCCCCCACCCCAACACTGCTGCACCTCCTGCCCATTTTCTCTGTGTAACTGTCTCTCTCTCTCTCATTCGGGGGATGCCAGACCCTCTCATCAGCTTCGTCAGCTCCTCGTGTCTCTCCCAGCAGCCTGTCAATCATGTTGAGTCACACCTGAATTGTCCCAGGCGGGGTGAGCAAGGACACTCTGCCCCCACTCCATACTCCTGCTTGGCCCCTCTCTCACCTGTCCCCTCTCACTCCAGCCAATCCCAGGTCCCCAGTCAGGCTTCCCTCTCCTGGAACCCCAGCATTTCTTTGGTCTCCCCTGCCCCAAACCTCTAGATTGGGCATAAGAGGGACTCCTACCGTGCAGCGCCCCACTCAGGGCTGTCTGATCTGAGGCGCAAACGTGAGCCAGTGGCTGGCTAGGCTCCTGCTGAGTCTCCAGCCCGGAGGATGCCTTTTCCCACACTGCCTCTCGGTGCCTGTCCTTCCCTGGCCCAGGGCCAGCCTGCTCTGCTATTTCCTCTCTGCCTCCTGCGCACACCAGCCCTCCTGCCACGGCCAGAGGGACAGCTGGCCACAGCCTCCAGTGCTGTGTTTCACACTGAGGGGCACAGGAGGGCACCCTCTGCACAGGGTGCGGCAGAGGGGAGAAAGCTGGCACCCGGCCTCTCCATCTAACCTCAGGGGCCCCGCCCGTGTCCTCCCCCTCCCCGCCAGGGCATGGTTCACTGTTTCTTTTCTACTTGTGCACACTTGGAGAAGGGAGGATGAGTAATAAAAGGCATTCATGCTGCTGAGCTCACGCCCCATGCCTGGTGCTGGGGACAGGGGTGGGGCAGCTGGTAGGAGGAAGAAAGCCAGGGGCTGGAGCTGTAGAAGGTGCCTCGTCCGTGACTGCTGTCTCAGGAATACACCCCTTTGCTCCCTTCACCAAGCGGAACCCTTTTCTGCCCCATCCCGTCAGTCCTTGCCACCTGCTGGGAATGTCTGTGTCCAGGCCTGCTACCTCTGCCTTGAGTCACGCCCTCTCTCTGTCTTTCCCGCACACCTGTGACCTCACACTGGCTCCGTGCTGCCTGTCCCTCCCCAGCCACGAATCTTGGGGTGGTCATCAAGCCCTAAGCACCTATGCCCTGGCTTTTCAGAGGCACGGTTGATCAGGCCTCGCTGTCCTTGTTACAGACCCAATCACCACACTCAGTGCTGGCAAGAAAATCACTGGCAACAGACTCTGGGACTGCTCTCAGTCTGCTGGGAAGACTGATGCTAAGCAAATAGTCACACTAGGAATGTACTTGTGAATTGTGGTCATCTGTATCCCTTCCTGGGGAAATACAGAATGTTCTGTTTGGGCCTTGGCATTTGGGGAATCCAGAAAGACTTCCTGGAGAAAGTGTTGTTTGGCCCCTGAGTAATGATTGAGAATTAACTAAATAAACAGGTGGGGAGAACTGCTCAAGCAGTGGGAGTTGCATGTGCAAAGGCCCTGAGGTAGGAGGAACATGACTTGAGGAACAGGTGGCGTTTTGCCTGGGTCTGAGGAGCAGCAGAGGTGAGGCTAAACAGTTCTGGGCTAAAGAGTCTGCTGTGGCTCCCTTTTGCCCTCTGGGTCAAGTGGAGCCAGCCCACCTCCTCCCACAGTTGCCCTCCTAGCTGGGGAGGGAACTCATCCTCTCCAAAGGAAACACGTTGGAAGGGCTGGGGGGCAGGAGTGCTTTGGGCATGGCCCATGCCTAACTAGGGGGGCACAAGCTGGGAGTCGGGTCTCCACGTGTCCACAGAGAAGAAAAGGCCTCATCCGTGTCAAAGGCAGACTCGGAGGCACAGCCAGAGCCACCCGTGTATGCATCCTATGCCCCCACGCTAGTAGACGTTGGATCTGTGTCCGCCTCCCCCATTGAACCCTAAGCTCTGTAGGGGCAGGACCCTGTGCTCCTCATCTACCCGCCGTCTTCACGGGGTCTGGCACGTGCTCAGCAGCCCTCGCCCTGCCTCATCCTCACTGGAATTCATGCTGTGCAGAAGCCGGGGCCCAGGGTCGCATGGGTCATCAGGCAGGAGCCAGGCAGCACTCTGACCACGCATGGATAACCTGGTGATGGGGGGCTCCCTCGCAGCCAGCTTGTGGTTTCTGACCCCAGTCACCTTCAAGCCTCCTGCTGGCACCAACACCAGATCCCAGAGCCCTTTCTGGCCACTGCTGGCTTGTGGCTCTTGGGAGAGTGGCTTCACTTCTCGAGGACTGTTTCTGTATCTCTAAAATGGGGGTGACAACCACTGACCTTATTTACTTCACAGGATAGAAGAGTGAGTGTACAGAAAGCACTTGGAAAAGCAACGGGGCTTGGGGTCAGCGTCGTTGCACAGCAGGTTAAACTGCCTCCTGCGATGCCAGTTTGCCATGTGAGTGCTGATTCCAGCCCCAGCTGCTCCACTTCCAATCCAGACCCCTACTGATACACTGGGAAAGCAGCAGAAGATGGCCCAAGTGCTTGGGTCCCTGCCACCCACATCGGGGAGAGCCAGACGGCATTCCGGGCTCCTGACTTCAGCCTGGCCTTGCCCAGGCCATTGCAGCCATTTGGAGAATGAACCAGTGAACAGAAGATCTCTTTCTCTCCTCCTCTCGAACTCTTTCAAATAAGTCTTCTTTAGAGAAAAGTAACAGGCCATGGTTACAAAACAAATGTGAAAACCCAGTTTCTTCTCCAGAGAATGCATGATGGCATCATTAAGTGTGGGCGGGGCCCTGAGGTCTGCATTGCTCCCAGTGATGCCAGTGGGCCAGGGCTGGATCCACCCAGCTGCAGGGGCCAGGCCTGCGTTGAATCCCAGTGGGACCTCTTGCACTGTGAGAACGCAGAGAGTGGGTTCACTTCTTGAGCATCCTTTTCCTCGCACATAAAGGAAGGGTGATGATGCCCACCTTGATGATGTAGTTGTTAAAACCTTGAGGATAAATAGCATAGTAATAAATGTAGCAGGCTGGCACAGGGAGCAACTGCAGTTTGTTCCTGTGGTCGATAGAGGTCGCCCTTGCACAATTTATTTTGACATCAGTAGGGAGTCTGTGGATTAGGGAGAGTCCCAGCTTCTGAATCACTGGGCTCCTGGTGACTCAACTGCTGCTCTGGACGTATGAATGACACCCCTGCACGAGGGCAAGGCCACCTCTAAGTCATGGTGTGCAATCTGGTGGGGGAAATCAGACCAATCAATCACGGAAACTAATCCTGTAGGTATGTGTGTTAGATGTAGATATATACAAATCCCAATTTGGTAATAATTCCTGGGTATGGTGCAATGAAAAATCTTCAGAAGATGTGGAAGAGGACCAGAGACTGGGCTGCCAGGAAGAAGGCAGACCCCTATCCTCCAAACATGTGATTTCCTCGGGGAGGGGCCCGGAAGCCAAGCTGCCAGTTTGTGCATCTGCATGGCGGCTCAGAGTGCCTGGTTTCCAGACCCAGCTCCAGCTCTCAATTCCAACACACCCCAGGAGGCAGCAGGTGATGGCACAAGTAGTTGGGTCTCTGCCGCCCGCGAAGGAGACCTGCCTTGGGTTCCTGGCTCATTAGAGAGTGAATCAGTGGATGGGAACCCTCTGTCTTATCTGTCTCCTCTCTCTCTGTCTCTCTGTCTCTGTCTCTCTCTCTCTCCCTCCCTCTAAAATAATTAAATAAAAATTTAACAGTGAAAACAAACGATGTATTAGGGGAATGCTATCTATAACAGGGAAACCCTAAAGCCCCAGTGACTTGACACATGAATGTCTCTCTGCCACATCACAGCTTAATGCAGGCTGTCCCAGGCAGGCACACGGAGGGTGGGGTAAGATGGGAACTTGGCAGACCATGGTCCACCCCCAGGGCAGATACTGAGGACGACTCACCGACTCACCCACACCCTCTTTGACTTTGTCTCTGGGCTGCCCTCTACTGAGCAGGCCTTCTGCCTCAGCCAGAGACTCCTATATCCCGGTCAGTGAGTGACAGGTGACAACCAGGGCCACCAGCACCCACTGCCCTGAGGCTACCAACCTGGCCTCTGAGCAAGGTTGACTTCAGGGTGTCCAGAGCACCTCCGAGATATGACTGAAGCCAGTATCTATGAAGACCATATATATATATATTTTTTTTTAAGATTTATTTTATTTATTTGAATTGCAGAGTTACAGAAAAAAAACAGAAACCTTCCATTTGCTGATTCGCTCCCCAAATGGTCACAAAGGCCAGGGCTGGGCCGGGCTGAAGCCAGGAGCCAGGAGCTTCTTCCAGGTCTCCCACGTAGGTGCAGGGGCCCAAAGACTTGGGCCATCTTCCACTGCTCTCCCAGGTGCATTAGCAGGGAGGTAGAATGGAAATGGAGCAGTTGGCCAGCGCCGCGGCTCACTAGGCTAATCCTCCGCCTTGTGGCGCCGGAACACCGGGTTCTAGTTCCAGTTGGGGCGCCGGATTCTGTCCCGGTTGCCCCTCTTCCAGGCCAGCTCTCTGCTGTGGCCCGGGAGTGCAGTGGAGGATGGCCCAAGTGCTTGGGCCCTGTACCCCACGGGAGACCAGAAGTACCTGGCTCCTGCCATTGGATCAGCGCAGTGCGCGGGCTGCAGCGCATCGGCCGCGGTGGCCATTGGAGGGTGAACCAACGGCAAAGGAAGACCTTTCTCTCTGTCTCTCTCTCTCACTGTCCACTCTGCCTGTCAAAAAAAAAAAAAAAAAAAAAAAAGAAAAGAAAAAATAAAAATGTGGTCCCTGGGGCTGGCATTATCCCATATGGGTGCTGGTTCAAGTCCTAACTGCTCCTTTTTCTTTTTCTTTTCTTTTTTTTTTTTTTTTTAATTTTTAGCTTTGACAGGCGCGCTGCGGCCGGCGCATTACACTGATCCGAAGGCAGGAGCCAGGTACTTCTCCTGGTCTCCCATGGGGTGCAGGGCCCAAGCACTTAGGCCACCCTCCGCTGCCTTCCCGGGCCACAGCAGAGAGCTGGCCTGGAAGAGGGGCAACCGGGACAGAATCCGGCGCCCCAACCGGGACTTGAACCCGGTGTGCCGGCGCCGCAAGGCGGAGGATTAGCCTAGTGAGCCACAGCACCGGCCCCACATTTTTTTTTTAAGTTTTTTTTTTTTTGAAAGAGAGAGAGGGAGAAAGAGGTCTTCCATCACTGGTTCACTCCCCAGTTGACCGCAACGGCCGGTGCTGCACCAATCTGAAGCCAGGAGCCAGGAGCTTCCTCCAGGTTTCCCACATGGGTGCAGGGGCCTGAGGACTTGGGCCATTTTCCACTGCTTTCCCAGGCCACAGCAGAGAACTGGATTGCAAGAGAAGCAGTTGGGACAAGAACCCGGCGCCCATATGGTATGCAGGTGCCTCAGGCCAGGGCTTTAACTGGCTGGGCCACAGAGACCACATTCTTACTGAACTTCCTAGACTGCCCTATCCTCTTTCCCCACGGCATCAATCTTGATTTTACAAGAATTCCTATCTTATCTCAAGCCTGGTTTCTCCAGAGTCCATTCGTTCCCCGCCCTCTCCTTCCTCCAGCCACCCTCCAGGAAATAAGCCTATTCCCCGAGCAGCTGGACAGGGAGGCTCCTGACTCAGGATGTAGTCAGCAGAGGGCAAGCCAGCGGTGAGGGCCCAGGAAAGGGAGTTACAGGGGGAGTCCACACC
Source organism: Oryctolagus cuniculus (assembly GCF_051225735.1). NCBI lineage: Eukaryota > Metazoa > Chordata > Mammalia > Lagomorpha > Leporidae > Oryctolagus > Oryctolagus cuniculus. Next base: position 52,054,176 of record NC_142884.1, on the reverse strand, counting down.
CTGCCCTAAGGGGCCTCGGTTTCCTCTGCCTGCAACAAAAGGTTGACAACTCGGTCTGCTGTACTTTGGGTAGTTAAGCTGCAGCCTGTGATGCCAGCTTGTTTTGTTTTGTTTTTTAGAAAATTTTTATTTAACGAACATAAATGTCGAAAGTACAATTTTTGGATTATAGCGGTTTTCCCCCCATAACTACCTCCCACCTGCAAACCATCCCATCTTCTACTCCCTCCCCCATTCTTCATTAAGATTCACTTTTTAATTATCTTTATATACAGAAGATCAACTTAATATATACTAAGCAGAGATTTCAACAGATTGCACCCTCACAGACACACAAAGTATAGAGTACTGTTTGAATTAAAAATAAAGGAAGGAAGGAAGGAAGGAAGGAAGGAAGGAAGGAAGGAAGGAAGGAAGGGGCTAACAGCCAGGTTTACACACCTGAAAGGACAGAGGATGGCTCTAAGGGGAAGGTGCTGACTTCAGCAGAAAGACCCCAGGAAGGCTGGTGTTTGGCCTAGAAGACCCCCAGCTGCCATATCAAGGCACCTGGCTTCAAGACCCCCCCTCTGACTCCAGACTCCAGGCTTCCTGACCCCGGGAGGCAGCAGTGATGGCTCCAGCAATTGGGTTCCTGCCACCCCTGTGGGAGACCTGGACTGAGTTCCTGGCTTTGGCCCTAGCCCAACCGCCAGCCGTTGTGCGCATTGGGAAGTGAACCAGTGGGAGTTTTCTATCTTTCAGTGTCTATCTGCCTCTCAAATTAAGTTTAAAAAATAATAAGAAAAGGGCAAGAGCATCCAAAGCAAAAATCTGGCATGTAGCACGCACACCTGGGAACAGGTAGGTGTCCTAATGAGCAGGGAGGGAAGGTAGCAAACCAAGCAAGTGGCCATCTTCAAGCTGGGGCAGCCCAGGGCCCAAGCGGTGAGCAAGTCTCGGCAAAAGGAATCACTGGGGGCCTGACAGCACGCAGTTCCCCTCCCTGAGGCCAGCACATTCTTCGTAACTGATTCCATGCTCTGTGCAGCAAACCTGATTCAGCCTCAGGGACTGAAATCCTCGCCCTGGATTCAACCTGAGCCCTGGCGGCCCACGCTAACTCCAGCTCTGACCCCCTCTGTGATCTTGGGCAGGTCTCTCTGCCCTTGGGTCCCTCAACTTGACCCTCAGTGGATGATGGCGTTCTGTGGTTCCTCCCAGCTCTGATGGGCTACATTGTCCTCAGCCTTCTCCCCAGAGCCTTGTCCCAGCGATTGTATGTGGAAGCCCTCCTGTGCTTGCGCTTGGGGTGAGGGGCGTGGTGAGAAAGGGCAGAAGGAATACTAAGAAGGAAGGAGAGAAGAGGAGGATGGGAGCAGGTGGGGGAAGAAGAAGCATTTAAGACCTGGGACAGGCACAGTGCAGAGCGGTTAAAGCACAGCTTATGCCTGGGTTCGAATCCCAGCTACATTTCTGGCTCCAGCTTCCTGCTAATGTGTACCATGGGAGGCAGCAGGTGACGGCTCAAGCAGTTGTATTTTCTCTGAGAAATCCGAGTATCTGGTAACATTGGTGTTCATTCCCGCTCAGAAACCGCTCGCTAGCATTGATGGGCTCCTGCTCTCCAGGTCACGACAGTTTCAGCCGGCAGCCTTTCTCAAGGATGTGCCCTGGCTCCTGTGCCACCTGGGATTGATTTTTTTTTTTTTTTTTTTTTGAAAGATAGAGTAGAGTGACACAGAGACACACAAAGAGACAGGCAGAGGAAGAGAAAGGAGAGAGAGATCTTCCATTCTTCTGATTCACTCCTCAAATGGCCACAACTGCCAGGTCTGAGCCAGTCTGAGGCCAGGAACCACAAACTCCATCCGTGTCTCCCATGCGGGTGGCAGGAACTCCAGTACTGCGGTCACCCTCTGCCTCCTCCCAGCCACATTCATAGGGAGCTGGATAGGAAGCAGAGCAGCCGGAACCCAGCGGACACTCACGTGGGATGCCGGCATCACAAGCAGCTCACCCGGCTACACAACACCGGCCCAGCCCAGGGTTTTAGTCTTTTTAAGGTGTCAACTTCATCATTTATTTTCCTTTGAAAGCTAGAGAGACAGAGAGAGAGAGAGATTGACCATCTGCTGTTTCACTCCCCAAATTCCCACAGCAGCCAAGCTGAGGTAAGCTGAAGCCAGGAGCCTGGAGCTTAATCCGGGTCCCTGAGCCATCCCCTGTGCCCCCAGGAGTACAAGCTGAGGAAGGAACGGGATGGGCCAGGGTTGTACAGGGAGTGAAGTGACATAGCTGAAGTTTCTCAGCTTCCCCACCAGCATCCTCCCTGCTTTTCTGGCTGCTCCCACCCACAGAGAGGCTGACTCCACCTTTCCCTGGGGCACCATGGGAATAACATTAGCATAAGAGAGGCTTCTGGGTGCTGTGGACCTCAGATAACCAGAGCCAGCGATCCTTCTATTTCACTGAATTCCTGATTAACAAGAGCTGATCTCCTACCTCGTTCTTGCTCTCCGTCCTGCCTTCCCTCCACAAGTTTTTAAGCACCTGGGATGTGTCACCCTCTGTCTAGGGTTGAGGACAGAGAAGGAACTGGCAGTGGGCTGCAGTGTGTACTCATCACAGAACATCCTGAGAAATTGCCCTTGTAGACTAAATTGTGGGTCCTAATTTGCTTCCTGAAGATGTGTGTGTGTGTGCTTCAAAGATTTATATATTTTTATTTGAAAGTCAGAGTTATAGAGACAGAGGGATAGACAGAGTAAGAGAGATCTTCCGTCTTGGTTTACTCCCTAAATGACTGCAACCACCAGTGCTGGGCCAGGCTGAAGCAGGAGACAGGAACCCTATTGGGGTTTTCTATGTGGGGGGCAGGGGCCCAAGCACTTGCCCCATCTTTCTCTGCTTTCTCAGGTACATTAGCAGGGAGCTGGATCAGAAAGTGGAACAGCAGGGATTCAACCCAGCACGCATATGGGATGCCAGCAGAGGCTTAACCCACTGTGCCACAATGCCAGCCCTGGGTGTGTTTTCCTGTAAAGGTCGAAAGCTCAGAGGAAAATAAAAATCAACCTAGCTCTAGGTAACTGAGTTCAAACTAACCACAGTTTAGCTGAACACGGCTCAGGCGCCAGGACAGTCTGGATAACTGGGATGGAGCACAGGGTTCTAAGTGTGTGGGGCTGGATTGGAGTCCTTATTTCACCATTTCCAGCTGGTGGGTCTTACCTAACTCACCCCTCTGGAGAGCTTACAATGCCCTTGGCACTGCGTGTGATACTTGTGTGCGCATTATCTCCGTTCATCCGGAAGCTCTGAAAACAATGCATCAGAAATCTCAGACCAGGCAGTTGGCCTCCCAGAGCCTGAATTTCTACATCTGCGATGTGGAAACAAAAATAAGCATCTGACAGGTTGGTGCGGTGGATTAAGTGAGCTCAGGGTTGGAAAGCTCTCAGCGCTGGGTCTGGCCCAACGTGTGTGCACAGCAGGTGTGGCTGCCAGTACAGGGCACTCTACAAGCGTTTTGCCAAGAGCTCTGCTGGGTAATTGGGTTTTGTTTTCTTCTTTATTTTTTAATATCTCTCTCTCTCTCTCTCTCTCTCTCTCTCTCTGTCTTCCTTCATTTAAAAGAAAATTTAGGCTCTGATTCAGCTGGGCATTGCTGACTTCTGCTCAATCTTAGGCAGGGCTGCTCCCAACAGGCAATGACCCTGGCTGGCAGGAGCTAAGCCTAAGGCCACACAGTTAAGACGATAAGAATCTTCCAAGGTCCGGCCTGTGCTAAATGGGCTCTCCTGCCCTTCACCGCTTGCCTGCCCTCATCAGCTAGGTGCAGGTGGTAAGCAAATAACCACTCTGTTAGCCCAAACACCTACTTGGGGCAGGCATGTGGTCCAGCAGCAAAGTTGCCGGGCGTTTCACTTCAGAGTCCCTGGGTTCAAGTTCCTGGCTCCTGGCTTTGGCTTGGGAAGTAAACCACCAGATGGGAGCTCTTGCTGTCTGTCTCTCTATTGCCTCTCAAATTAAAAAACAGTGGCCTGCGTTGGGCAACAGTTTGTGTCCCAGCTTCTCCAGTTGAGATCCAGCTCCCTGCTAACGCACCTGGGAAAAGCAGCAGAGGATGGCCCAAGTGCTTGGACCCCTGCACTCATGTGGGAGACCAGGAAGAAACTCCTGGCCCATCCCTGGCTGTTGCAGCCATTTGGGAGTGAACCAGTGGGTGGAAGATATTCTTTCTCTCTCTCTCTCTCTCTGTCTCTCTCTGTCTCTTCCTCGCTCTCTCTAGCTCTGGCTTTCAATTAAATAAATAAATCTTTAAAAAAAAAAAACCAAAAATTTAAACTGTAGACTCAGTTCACATACTTGGGTGACACAGAGACTGTGTAAGTTCCACCTCCGAGCCTCTCAGCTGTGGGCGCTTGGGCCGCTCACTTGACCTCCACAGTCATCTTTCCTCATTGGCAAAATGAGCAATAACAGCGTTAGCATTGTAAAGATTTAATTATGTGGGAGAAGTTTAGCGTAAGGTGCACCCTGGAGACGGGCTGATCAGTTCAGATTTGGACTCTGTCATATGCCAACACACACAGGAGTCTCAGTTTTCTCATCTGAGGTTGGGTTCCTGGGAAAAGCAAGGAGCTGGGGTGAGCACTTGACCTGGTGGTTCGTGCCTAGAGTTGATTCCCGGCTGTGGCTTCTGACTCCAACTTCCTGTCAAGTCAGGTAGTAAGAGGCAGCAGGTGATGAACTGTGTGACTGGATTCCTTCCATTCATGTAGGAGACCAAGATTGGGTTTCCAGCTCCTGGCTTCGGCTCCTGGGCTTTGACACTGTGGGCATTTGGAGAGTGAACCAGTGAGTGGGATCTCTCTGCCTCTTAAAAAAAAAAAAAAAAAAAAAAAAAAAAAAAAAAAGGCAAGGAGCAACCCCCATTGAATGTTTGGCAGACAAAAGCTCTCTCCACAAGGCCCCTCTCCTGCGGGCCTAGGAAAGAATGGGACTGTGAGGAGCAGTTTGGGCACAGGGTTCAGGAGGAAACCCCTTTGGCAAACTGGACTTCATTGGGGGAAACCTTCTGTTTTCGGGCAGTGGAAGGGTTTTCTTTAGAGAAGATTTAAAGAGTATGGAAGAAAGAGGCCCCTAGGGGCTGATGTGGCACCACAGGTTATGTAGCTGTTTGTGACACTGGACTCCCATAGCAGAGGGCAGATTCAGGTCCACACTGCTCGGCTTCTGATCCAGCTCGCTGCTAATGCACCTGGGAAGGATGGCCCAAGGATTTAGGACCGTACTTCCCACGTGGAAGACGTGAATGGGACTCCTGGCTTCAGCCTGGCCCGGCCCTGACTGTGGCAGCCATTTAGGGAGTGAACAGGTGATAGAAGATCTCTCTCTCTTTCTCTCTCTCTGTTGCTCAGCATTTCAAAAACGTAAATAGATCTAAGAAGGAAGAGGTCCCGCTTAGCCACCTGCTCCCTGACCCCAGCACTCACGTCTCATGTCTGCTCCGCTCTCCTGGCCATCATTCCCTTAGGAGGAACTGGCAAGAGCCCCCACAAACACTGCCTGCAGTCCCCCCGAGGCCTATGGCGCTTGCAGTCCAGAGAACACCGCGTCTCTCCCTCCTCCCTACAGAGAAACGCCAGGGATCCCTCTACATGAACCTGCACAGCTGGCAAATACCGGAGTCCTGGCTCGTGGGGGTTACTCCTACCCTGTCAGGCAGAACTTCCAGACGCCAGACCAGCAGGCAAGTGGTTGGGGATGGGCGGAGGGTAGGGAAGAACGGGAATGGGAAAACAGCAGGAAAGCAAGCCGGAGGTAGGGGAGGATGAGAGAGAGGGGAGGGCAGGCACTGTGCACAGCGGGCCAAGCTGCCGCTTGGGACCACCCTGCTTACGTAACAGAGTGCCAGTTCGAGTCCCAGCTGTTCTGCTTCCCATCCAGATCTCTGCCAACGTGCCTGGGAAGCAGAAGTGGTGGCTCAAGTACTTGAGTTCCCACTACCCAGGGAGGCCCAAAAGGAGGCCCAGGCTCCTGACTTTGGCCTAGCTTAGCCCAGTCTGTTGCAGACTTTGGGGAAGTGAACTTGTCGATGTGAGATCTCTCCCCCTCTCTTTGTCACTCTGCCTTTCTAATAAATAAACCTTTAAAACAAACAGACAGACGTTCTCCCTCTGCTTGCAGTGAGGAGAATGAGCCAGACAGGGGACAAAAGGGACTGGGGGAAACCTGCAAGCAAAATGTGCCGCTGAGCAGAGACGGGCTGTGCCCCCTTGCCTGGGCTCGGGGAGGCTGTCTGGAATTCTGTGGCAGCCATTTAGGGAGTGAACAGGCAATAGAAGATCTCTCTCTCTCTCTCTCTCTCTGTTGCTCAGCATTTCAAAAACGTAAATAGATCTGGAAGGAAAGAAGAAAGGAAGAAGGAAGAGGTCCCGCTTAGCCACCTGCTCCCTGACCCCAGCACTCACGTCTCATGTCTGCTCTGCTCTCCTGGCCATCATTCCCTTAGGAGGAACTGGCAAGAGGCACTTTGGCATAACTAAAACTTAGGAGACATAAGTATATCTTCCACTTAATACACACTAAAATAAAATGAAAATAAGTTTTATTGCTAACTCTCCTAATACAACTCTTTGAGGGCAGAGGTCCTGCATGGGAAGTTAGTGCACAATGACTCCTGTGGTTAATTTAACAATTAGCACATTATATGTGACATCTGTGATCACTGGAGCTCATGCCTTGAGCTGTCTAGGCTATGGAAGCCTTTTGAATCCACAAACTCCGTCAGTATTTAGACAAGGCAATAAGCAAAGTGGAAGTTCTCGTCTCCCTTCAGAGAAAAGTACCTCTTTTGATGACTACTTCTTTCCCCTGCTGTCTCACCCATAGAGGTCCTTCATGTAGGACATTTTTTGCCACTGTGACTTGGCTTTCCATGCTTGAAATGCTCTCGTGGGCTTTTTAGCCAGACCAGGATGCCTTAAGAGCTGAGTCTGAGGTCCAAGTGCTACTTAAAGTGATTGTCGCTTTATGAGTTTACTGTATTGGACTGCTTCCCATGTTGGAGCATTCACTCTTTTTTAATTCTATCTATTATTATTACCAAACACTTAATCCTATCTATATGATCATGTTAACACTTAATCCTATCTATATGATCATTTTTAACACTTAATCCTATCCAAATTATCACTTTAACACTTAAAATGCTATTTTTACCCCCCCATGTTAAGAGGATTTGGGGTTCCATGACAAGTTTTTAAACTGTACCCTTAGAAGTAAGTCCATAGGAATGTATACAGAACTATATAGTTTTATGGTTACAAACTTCATACATTTCCTAATTACAACTTTAGGAACATGGTGATTCTTCCCACCTTACCTGCCCTCCCACCCATACCTACCCCTCTTCCTCCTCCCTCTCTTATTTCCTATTTCCATTTTTATTTTTTACTAGGATCTATTTTCTTTTTTTTTTTTTTTAAGGTTATTTACTTTTATTTGAAAGGCGGAGTTACAGAGAGGCAGATAAAGAGAAAGAGAGAGAGAGAGAGAAAGAAAAAGTCTTCCAACTGCTGGTTCACTCCCCAGATGGCTGCAACAGGCCGGCGCCGCGGCTCACTAGGCTAATCCTCCGCCTAGTGGCGCCGGCACACCGGGTTCTAGTCCCGGTCGGGGCGCCGGATTCTGTCCCAGTTGCTCCTCTTCCAGGCCAGCTCTCTGCTGTGGCCAGGGAGTGCAGTGGAGGATGGCCCAAGTACTTGGGCCCTGCACCCCATGGGAGACCAGGAGAAGCACCTGGCTCCTGCTATTGGATCAGCGCGGTGCGCCGGCAGCAGCGCGCCAGCCGCGGCGGCCATTGGAGGGTGAACCAATGGCAAAGGAAGACCTTTCTCTCTGTCTCTCTCTCTCACTGTCCACTCTGCCTGTCAAAAAAAAAAAAAAAAAAAAAAAAAGAATACATACAGATGGCTGCAACAGCTGGAGCTGAGCTGATCCGAGGACAGGAACCAGGAGCTTCTTCCAAGTCTCCCATGTGGGTCCAGGGGCCCAAGGACTTGGGCCATCTTCTACTGCTTTCCCAGGCCATAGCAGAGAGCTGGATAGGAAGTGGAGCAGCCAGGACTCAAGCCAGCACCCATATGGGATGCCAGCGCCGCAGGTGGAGGCTTAGCCCACTATGCCACAATACCAGCCCCAGAATCTATTTTCAATTAACTTTATACACATATGGTTAACTCTATGTTAAGTAAAGAGTTCAACAAATAGTAAGAAAAAAAAAACTAAAAAACTGTCTCTCAACGGTCAAGACAAGGACTGTTCAGAGACATTGGTTCTCAAAGCATCAATTTCACTTCTACAGATTGCCTTTTAGGTGCTCTGTTAGTTATGGGTCAGGGGAAGTATATGGTATTTGTCCCACTGGGACTGGCCTATTTCATCCATTTTATTGCAAATGACTGGATTTCTTTTTTTAACTGCTGTAGTATTCTGTGGTGTACATATCCCATAATATCTTTATCCAGTCTTCAGTTGAAGGGCATTTGGGTTGATTCCATATCTTAGCTATTGTGAATTCAGCTGCAATAAACATGGGAGTACAGATAACCCTTTCGTATGCGGATTTCATTTCCCTTGGGTAAATTCCCAGGAGCGGGGTGGCTGGGTCACATGGCAGGTCTGTATTCAGATTTTTGAGGTATCTCCATTTGTCTCTCATAGTGGCTTTACCAGTCTACGTTCCCACCAACAGTAGATTAGGAACCTCTTTCCCCACATCCTCGCCAGCATTTGTTGTCTTTTGATTTCTTTTTAAAAAAATTTTTTTATTTTTGATAGGAGGAGTGGACAGTGAGAGAGAGAGACAGAGAGAAAAGTCTTCCTTTTGCCGTTGGTTCACCCTCCAATGGCCGCCACCGCGCTGATCGGAAGGCAGGAGCCAGGTGCTTCTCCTGGGCTCCCATGCGGGTGCAGGGCCCAAGCACTTGGGCCATCCTCCACTGCACTCCCGGGCCACAGCAGAGAGCTGGCCTGGAAGAGGGGCAACCAGGACAGAATCCGGCGCCCCGACCGGGACTAGAACCCGGTGTGCCGGCGCCGCTAGGTGGAGGGTTAGCCTATTGAGCCGCAGCGCCGGCTGTCTGTTGATTTCTGTATGAAAGCCATTCTAGATGGGATGAAGTAAAACCTCATTGTGGCTTTGATTTGCATGTACCTGATGGCTAGGGACCCTGAACATTTTTTCATGTGTCTGTTGGCCATTTCCTCTTTTGGAAAATGTCTGTTTAAATCCTTTGCCATTTCTTAACTGCATTGTTTGTTTTGTTGCTGTTGAGTTTCTTGAGCTCTTAATAGATTCTGGTTATTAATCCTTCATCAGTTGTATAGTTCGGAAATATGTTCTCCCATTCTGTAGGTTGCCTCTTCATTTTGCTGATTTTTTTTTTCAGTATAGAAGCTTCTCAATTTGATATAATCCCATTTGTCAATTTTGACTTTGACTGTGCCTCTGGGGTCCTTTCCAAGAATTCTTTGCCTATGCCAAAGTCTTGCAAGGTTTCCCCAATGTTCTCTAATAATTTGATGGTGGGATGTGGGCATTTTATTTTATTTTAAGATTTATTTTATTTATTTGAAAGACAGAGTTAGAGAGAGAGGTAGAGACAGAGAGAGAGAGAGAGAGAGAGAGGTCTTCCATCTGCTGGTTCACTCCCCAGATGGCCGCAACGGCTGGAGCTGGGCTGATCTGAAGCCAGGAGCCAGGAGTTTCTTCCAGGTCTCCCACGTGGATGCAGGGGCCCAAGGACTTGGGCCATCTTCTACTGCTTCCCTAGGCCATAGCAGAGAGCTAGATGGGAAGAGGAACAACCAGGACTAGAACCGGCACGGGATGTGGGCATTTTAACAATGATTCCACAACAACCACCCCCCGAGGCTTCCTCGATTCTACAAATCTTCACTGAGTACCCAGTCTCTGCCGGGCAGTGACCTGGTACTGGGAGTGTGGCAGTGACAAGACACACACAGTCCCTGCCTTCTAGGTGGGGGCCAAGAGACAATGAACTGAGCACACAAACATGCATATAAACCAGATTGCCGGCCGGCGCCATGGCTCAATAGGCTAATCCTCTGCCTTGCGGCGCCGGCACACCGGGTTCTAGTCCCGGTCGGGGCGCTGGATTCTGTCCTGGTTGCCCCTCTTCCAGGCCAGCTCTCTGCTATGGCCCGGGAGTGCAGTGGAGGATGGCCCAAGTGCTGGGGCCCTGCACCCGCATGGGAGCCCAGGAGAAGCACCTGGCTCCTGCCTTCGGATCAGTACGATGCACCGGCCGCAGTGCACTGGCCGCAGCGGCCATTGGAAGGTGAACCAATGGCAAAGGAAGACCTTTCTCTCTGTCTCTCTCTCACTGTCCACCCTGTAAAAACAAACAAACAAACTAACAAACAGATTGCTTTTGAAAATGCCAAGGGCTACGATGCGCCACTTTATTTTCCTTTTTAAGATTTATTTATTTATTTGAGAGGTAGAGTTACAGAGAGAGGGAGAGACAAAGAGAGGTCTTCCATCCACTGGTTCATTCCCCAAATGGCCGCAACAGCCAGAGTGGGCTGATCTAAATCCAGGAGCCAGGAGCTTCTTCCAGGTCTCTCACGTGGGTGCAGCACTTGGGTCATCTTCTGCTGCTTTCCCAGGCCATTAGTAGCGAGCTGGATCAGAAGTGGAGCAGCCAGAATTTAAATCAGCACCCATATGTGATGCCAGCATTGCAGGCGGAGGCTTAACCTACTACGCCATAGCACCAGCCCTGAAGCGTCATTTTCAGCAGTGTGGGAGGGAAGCCTTCATGAGAAGGAACCAGATGAGGGGCCGAATGATGAAGGGCAGCTGTGAGAAGAGCCGAAAAATGAGTGGTCCCAGCCCAGCAAGAAACAAGTGCAAGCATGAGGCTGAATAACTCTGATGTAGAAGAAGCCACTGGCAGGGGGGCGGGGCAGACAGATGGGGAGGTGGGGAGCAGCCAGATCACAGGGGTTTTGCAAACTGTGGCAGGAAGAAGCTACAGCATCTATAGGAAGCCCTTGAAGGGGTTTTAGTAGAAAGAGATTAGTAGGGGCCAGCACTGTGGCACAGCAGGTTAATGCCCTGGCCTGAAGTGCCGGCATCCCATATAGACACCGGTTCGAGACCCTGCTGCTCCACTTCCGATCCAGTTCTCTGCTGTGGCCTGGGAAAGCCGTAGAAGATGACCCAAGTGCTTGGGTCCCTGCACCCACATGGGAAACTCAGAAGAAGCTCCTGGCTTCTGCCTTCAGATAGGCACAAGCGCTGGCCGTTGTGGCCAACTGGGGCGTGAACCATCGGATGGAAGACCCCTCTCCCCCGCCTCTCCTCTCTCTGTGTAACTCTGACTTTCAAATAAATAAAAAACTTAAAAAAAAATAGATTAGGAGTACGGAACAGGAGAAGAAGGGAGATAGTGACACAGGGACTAGGATGAGAGCTTTGGAGACAGGGATCAACAGAAGGCAGCCAGCTTTGTGGCACAATGCCTTAAATTGCTGCTGGTGACATGGGCCTCCCATATTGAGTACTGGTTCGAGTCCCTGGCTACTCTGCTTCAGATCCAGCTCCCTGCTCATGCACTTGACAAAGCAGCGGAGGATGGCCAAGTGCTTGGATCCCTGCTACCCACATGGGAGACACCGTTGGAGTTCCAGGCATCTGGCTTCCACCTGGCCCAGCCTTGACTGTTGTAGCCATTTGGAGAGTGAATTGGTAGATGGAAGAGCCCTTTCTCTCTCTGCTGCTCTGTTTTTTTATATAAATAAATAAATTCTTTAAAAAAGAGAGAGAGAAAGACAAAAGGATCGGGGATGTATTTGGAGGGTAGCAATTGACCTGCAGCCTTGATGCGTCCCCCTCGTGCCATTTCCGACCAGTAAATGCAGCTAATCTAGAAGGTGTCAGCTGCTCTGAGACTCCGCATGGTTCCGTGTTAATCCTGAGGAGGCAGTGTGGCCCAGTGGCTGAAAGCATAGCTCTGGACATCACGCCAACTTGCATTTGAATCCCGCCTCTGCCTCTGACTGACTGTGAGACCTGGGGCAAACTCTTAGTCATCTCAGTCCTCAGTTTCCTTGTCTGTGAAGCAGGAATGCACACCACGGTGCCTGCTTCACGGGGTTATGGTGACTAAAGAGAACAGTGGGTACAAAGGACCGAAACCAAGGTCCGGCACACAGTGAGCACTTGGTCAAGGTTGGTCATTATCACTTGTGGCCCTCAGGTGGAGGGGAAACATGTACTAGTCTCTTCTGGTTTGGGGGCTTTAGTGTGGGAAGTAGGATGTGCACTACAGCTGACCCATGACATGCTGATAGAGTCTGGTTACTGTGGCCTCACTAGCAATGACTAAGTGCTTCTGGTCATTATCTTTGGCAGCTGGTGAAGCATATGCTTTTTTTTTTTTTTTTTTTTTTTTTTTTGGTGTTCACCAATTTACTTACTTAATCATTTGAAAGTCAGAGTTACACAGAGAATGAGAGGCAAAGAGAGAGAGAGAGAGGTCTTCCATTCACTGGCTCACTCCCCAGATGGCCGCAGTGGGCAGAAGTGTGCTGATCCAAAGCCAGGAGCCAGGAGCTTCTTCTGGGTTTCCCATATGGGTGTAGGGGCCCAAAGACATGAGCCATCTTCTACTGCTGTCCCAGGCCATAGCCGAGAGCTAGATTGGAAGTGGAGCAGCTGGGACTCAAACCATATGGGATGCCGGCACTGCAGATGGCAGCTTTACCCGCTATGCCACAGCATCAGCCCCTGGGGTATATGCTTCTAAGGAATATGACTGTCTGCGACTGCCTGCCACCTTAGGCCAGAGGCAGGTGACACCACCAGGTGGAACAATTTAGTTTGATGGGGTTTAAGAAACACAGTACAAGGGCCAGTGCTGTGGCGTAGTGGGTTAATCTGCTCTCTGCAGCGCCAGCATTTTTTTTTTTTTTTTTTTTTTTTGGACAGGCAGATTTAGACAGTGAGAGACAGAGAGAGAGGTCTTCCTTTTCCATTGGTTCACCCCCAAATGGCCGCTGTGGCCAGAGCTACACCGATCCGAAGCCAAGAGCCAGGTGTTTCTCCTGGTCTCCCATGTGGGTGCAGGACCCAAGGACCTGGGCCATCCTCCACTGCACTCCTGGGCCACAGCAGAGAGTTGGACTGGAAGAGGAGCAACCGGGACAGAATCCGGCACCCCAACCGGGACTAGAAACCGGGGTGCCGGCGCCTCAGGCAGAGGATTAGCCTAGTGAGCCGCGGCGCCGGCCGCCAGCATCCTGTATGGGCACCAGTTTGAGTCCTGGCTGCTCCACTTCTGATTCAGCTCCCTGCTAATGTGCCTGGGAAAGAGGTGGAGGATGGCCCAAGTGCTGGGTTCCTGCACTCACAAGGGAGGGTAGGACGAAGCTCCTGGTTCCTGCTTTTGGCCTGGCCCAGTCTCGGCTGTTGTGACCATTTGAGAGTAAACCAGCAGATGGAAGAGCTCTCTCTCTGTCTCTCCCTCTCTCTTTGTAACTCCACCTTTCAAATAAAATAAATCTTAAAATAAAAAAAAATCTTAAAATAAATCTGAAAGAAAGAAAGAAAGAAAGAAAGGAAGGAAGGAAGGAAGGAAGGAAGGAAGGAAGGAAGGAAGGAAGGAAGGAAGGAAGGAAGAAAGAAAGAAAGAAAGAAAGAAAGAAAGAAAGAAAGAAAGAAAGAAAGAAAGAAAGGCAGCACAATGTAGCCATTTGGCACAGCAGTTAGGATGTCACTGGGGACGTCTACACCCCATGTCGGAGAGCCTAGGTTTGAGTACTGCTTCTGCTTCCAGGTCCCACCTTCCTGCTAAGGCATACTGTGGGAGGCGGCAGTGATGGCTCAGTGGCTCGAGACCTGGGTTGTGTTCTGGGTTCCTGGCTTTGGCTTGGGCCAGCCCAAGCTGTCGTGGGCATTTTGGAGATAAACCAGCAGATGGAGAGTCTGTCTGTCTCCACCTTTCAAATAAATTAAAATATTACAATAAATAAATTTCATCATCATTTAAAAAAATCATCTATTATTTTTCACTTTATGTTTCTGTGTGGGAGCAAACTGTTGAAATCCTTACTTAATGTATACTAAGCTGATCTTCTGTATATTAAGATAATCGAAAATGAATCTTGATGTGAATGGAAGGGGAGAGGGAGTGGGAAAGGGGAGGGTTGTGGGTGGGAGGGACGGTATGGGGGGGAAGCCATTGTAATCCATAAATCGTACTTTGGAAATTTATATTCATTAAATAAAAGTTAAAAAAAATATTACAATAAATAAATAAGTAAGACACAGAGCAGGAAATGAGGATGGAGGTGGCTCTGCCTGTAGCCTGGGGCGTCCCTTCACATCTGCTGCTGCTTGGAGGGCAACTCCAAAGGATCCAAGCACAGAGGACATCGCTCGTGAGCCACTCCTCTCCCAGTCTGTCCACCTCAGCTGGCAGGAGAGCGAAGAGCAAAGCAGAACCCAGAACCCCAGAGCACATGCACAGGCATCACACTCTCACCTTCCCGACACACAGTTGCTGTTTCCTCTGTGGACTGCTCTGTGGGGCAAGGCACGTTGGTGGGGCCCACATTACTGTTTCAAACTGTTTGATAGATATATTTTTTAATTTATTTTCATTTTTTTTAATTTGAGAGGCAGAGAGATGGAGAAAGAGACCAGCAGACAGGCAGAGAGCCCTGGTTCACTCCCCAAATGTCCACGACAGTTGCAGCTGGACAGGGACCAAAGCTAGCAATGAGGAATGCGATCCAAGTCTCCCGGGTGGGTGGCAAAACCCAAGTACTTGAGTCCTCACTGCTGCCTTCCCAGGTCTGCATTTAGGAAGCTGGAGTAAGGAGCTTTTAGGGAGTGAATCGGTGTGTAGAATGTGGATCCCGCATTGAGGGAGTGGCACAGCTGGCCCTGCAGCATTCTGATTCATGAGGCCTTTGTTTCTCCATTAGATAACATCTTGTCTTTTATTTTTTTCAAAGATTTATTTATTTATTTGAAAGTCAGAGTTACACAGAGAGAGAAGGAGAGGCAGAGAGAGAGAGAGAGGTCGTCCATCTGCTGGTTCAGTCCCAATTGACTGGGAACTGCACCGATCCGAAGCCAGGAGCCAGGAGCTTCCTCCAGGTCCCCCATGTGGGTGCAAGAACCCAAGGACTTGGGCTATCTTCCACTGCTTTCCCAGGCCACAGCAGAGAGCTGGATCAGAAGTGGAGCAGGCGGGACTTGAACCGGTGCTCATATGGGATGTTGGCACTACAGGCAGCAGCTTTACCCACTACACCACAGCGCCGGCCTCACATCTTGTCTTGAGAGGGTTTCTTTTCCAGGAATTCCAGGCCCAGGGCAAAAATTAACTACTACCTGCATGTAGCCCCAGATTAACTGAAGCCCACTTTTCTGTCATAAAGAACAATCAAGGGGCCGGCGCCGCGGCTCACTAGGCTAATCCTCTGCCTTGCGGCGCCGGCACACCGGGTTCTAGTCCCGGTCCGGTCGGGGCGCCGGATTCTGTCCCGGTTGCCCCTCTTCCAGGCCAGCTCTCTGCTGTGGCCAGGGAGTGCAGTGGAGGATGGCCCAAGTACTTGGGCCCTGCACCCCATGGGAGACCAGGATAAGTACCTGGCTCCTGCCATCGGATCACCGCAGTGCGCCGGCCGCGGCGGCCATTGGAGGGTGAACCAACGGTAAAGGAAGACCTGTCTCTCTCTCTCACTGTCCACTCTGCCTGTCAAAAAATAAAATAAAATAAAAGATTTATTTATTTATTTGAAAGAGTTATACAGAGAGGAGAGGCAGAGAGAGAGAAGTCTTTCATCCGATGGTTCACTCCCCAATTAGCTGCAACAGCTGGAGCTGCGCCGATCCGAAGCCAGGAGCCAGGTGCTTCCTCCTGGTCTCCCATGCGGGTGCAGGGGCCCAAGCACTTGGGCCATCCTCCACTGCCTTCCCGGGCCACAGCAGAGAGCTGGACTGGAAGAGGAGCAGCCGGGACTAGAATGGGCGCCCATATGGGATGCTGGCGCTTCAGGTCAGGGCGTTAACCCACTGTGCCACAGTGCCGGCCCCAGTGAGTGGCTTTTTGAGGGCAGGCAAGCAGATCCAGTTTTGGGGGGTTGTATAGCAACTCCTCCAGCCAGTTTTGGGGGTTGTTCTGTATCAGCCTGGCTGCCACTCCTCTCTCTGTCTCTCTCTTTCTCCACCTCGCCTTCCCCAGGTTACTCTCCCTGAGAACTCCCATTGGAGTACAGGGTGGAATGGAGGCCGCTGCACTGAGAACATTTCCACTCAGAAAGGACTTAGCAATCAACCTGGCTAATTCTTCCGTCTTATAGAGTGGGATTCTGAAGCTTAGAGAGGGCAGAGGACTTCGTCTTACTGGAAGAGGATGAGCAGAAATACAGAAATAGATCGGGTGCACAGAACATGGGGAAGTGTTGGAGAATTACAAAAGTGCATCTCTGTGGGGAACTGGGCATGGAAAAATGGATCAGAGGGCTCTGAATCCTGTACCCCAGGACCCATTCTCTGCCTCTGACCTCTTTAGGATCCCATCCCTGGGGTGCTTGAATGTGTGGATGCCATTGCCAGGTACGTGTGGCTAAACCAGAAGGAACCGAGGCAGGCTCTCCACATCCCTGACTCTTTCCCTGCCTGGAAACTGTGCAGCTGAGCCCAAGATCTAGGCAGCCACTGGGAGAGGCACAGCAGCTGGGCTAAAGCCCCAGGAATGGGCTTGAGCAGCCTTCCTGGGGAGAGGTAGGGCAGAGATTAAAATGTAGACTTAAGCCAGGATGCTGTTCACTGTTGTGATCCTGATATTGCAATATGGGGTGCCATATATCACCATGTGCTTATTAATAAGTTCCCACTATTAATGAGCCTGTGTGGGTTTTTGCCTAATATTCAGAGAAGAATTCTGAATACCGGCATAAATGAATGAGGCAGCATGATACATTTTAAGCTTTTTATTCAGTGAGAGAAATGCATAGGAGAGTGAGGGCCCTATCTGAAAGGGAGAGGGAAATCTGCATTCATACCGAGTACCAGGAGCCGGCCACATGGATGAGCATGTAGGCCAGGAAGCATGGAGTGGGTGGCCCCAAAGGCCACGTGTTCTGGAGGCACAGGGGCAGCAAGCCCAGCAATGGCAAAAGGGCTGGGCCTTTAATCCACTTCCAAAGGGGAGTGGTCAATTAGCCTGATTGGCCGGTGAGCACACAGGTGTGGCCAGGTAGGGGCATGAGGTCACACAGGGGCGTGGCGTGACGAAGGCGTGGTCTCCCAGCTCACAAACCTGATCAATTTTATCTTATATGCCTGCCTACAAGAATCCCAGCACTCAAATATTTACTGTAACACAAGTGAACAAGGGAGGGTCACCTGCAGTTGGGGAGGGAGAGAGGAGGCAGAGGTGCAGTCCTGGACCTGCCTTGGAAGTGAGTTTGGTGGCAAGGATTCTGGAAGAGTGGGTAGACCTGTTTTCAGGAGCAGCCTTTTGCTGGTTGGGAGGTAAGGTTGAAAAGATACTCACGGAATCCCAGTTCCTAGTTTCCCTGAGCCCCATAGTAGACAGGACCTTCCCTACAGCCTTGGGACAGTTCTCAATCCCAGATACAGCATAAGGACAGGGGATGGCTCCAGCTCAGTGTCCTTGTCCACAACGATGATGCTCACGGGGCAGAGAGACAGGAGCCCCATGACCAGAGGGGAACAGGGTGGGTTCTGGAGAGGTTGAGGTGCTGGGTGGAGGTGGAGACAAGGCAGCAGCTCTTTATTCTTCCAGAGGTCAGCAGCCTGGATCCGGATTGCTCCAAAATGCCTCTGTCCTGGAAGCATTCCGCCCCGGGGAAGGAATGCCAAGAGGAGGAGGGCCAAGGATGAGATAAAAGCCCAAGAATTTCCCCCTTCCTTTAAGGAACAAAGAAGGAGACCTTGTCCCTCCCACAACCAAAAGCTTAGCTCCACCTGAATCCTGCTGGAGTGAGATAACTACCTTCCTGAAGAACTCATTAGCATTTAAATGTATGCAAATCTATTCATTTTAATTTTATTTATTTGAAAGGCAAAGTGACAGGCAGGGAAGGAGAGACTTGGAGAGACAGAGAGGTTTTCCATCTGTTGGTTCACTGACTAAATGTCCACGAGAGCCTGACTGGGTCAGGCCAAAACTAGGAGCCAGGAACTCCATCCAGGTCTCCCACACAGATGGCAAGAACCCAAGTACTTAGGCCATCATCTGCTGCCTCCTAGGTGCACTGACAGGAAGGTGTATTGGAAACAGAAGTGGGACTGGATCCCAGGCCTTCTGATATGGGACGTGGGCATTAACCAGCTGCACCACAACGTACACCCCTAGCAGCAGTGTTTTTTTGAATGTTACAAATGCAGAATAAAAAAAGATGTATTTTATTTGTTTGAAAGGCAGATGACAGAGAGAGAGGGAGAAACAGATATCTTCCATCCACTGGTTCAACACCCCCAAATGGTCACAGTGGCCAGGGCTGGGCCAGGCTGAAGCCAGGAGCCTGGAACTTCATCTTGGTCTCCCATGTAGGTGGAAGGAGCCCAATACCTTGGGACATCTTCCATTGCCTTCCTATGCACATTAGCAGGGAGCTGAATCAGAAGCAGAATAGCTGCACCTGCGTGGGAGACCCAGGAGAAGCTCCTGGCTCCTGGCTTTGGATTGGCACAGTTCCGGCTGAAGTAGGCAGGCATACAGGTTAAAATTGGTCAGATTTGTGAACTGGAAGACCACGCCCCTGTGTAACCTCATGCTCCTACCTGATGCCTTTGCCACGCCCCTGTGTGGCCTCACTCCCCTACCTGGCCACACTGGGGTGCCCACCAATCAGGTTAATTAACCACTCCCCTTTGGAGTGGGTTAAAAGCCTAGGGCACTGTGTGCTCGAGGCTCTCCCCTGCTCTTCCTCCCTGGCCTCTTGCCAGGCCAGGGCTTGCTGTAGCCCTGCGCCTCCAGGGCGCATGGCCTTCGGGCCATGTGCTCTAGGCTTCCTGGCCTAGATGCTCATCCACGTGGCTGGTTCCTGGTGCTTGGTATGAACCCCTATTCACCTCTCTCCCCTAAATAAAGCTCTCACTCTCTTATGCACCTTTCTTACTAAATAAAAGCTTAAAACGTACCATGCTGACTTGTTTATCTGTGCTGGTATTTAGAATTCTCTAAATACTAGGCAAGAACCCTCTCGGGCTTATTAATATCGGGGATTTGGTAATAAGCCCGTGGTGAAATTGTAAGACACCCCAAATTCCGGTAGTGCATGTGGCACCCCGGATAGCATTTCTAGGGAATTTTAAGGGGCCACAATTTAGTGTAGATTTTAGGGGGTCTTTTCCAATTTCACAGCCATTGTGGCCAATTGGGGAGTGAACCATCAGATGGAATACCTTTCTTTCTGCCTCTCCGCTCTCTGTGTAACTGACTTTCAAATAAAAATAAATAAATCTTTTTAAAAAAAGAGAAATGATTGGGGCATAGCAAATAAAGCCGCCTCCTGGGACTCCAGCATTCCATATGGGTGCCAGTTCATGTTCCGGCTTCTCCATTTCTGATCCAGCCATGGTTGTTGCAGCCATTTGGGTAGACAGAGGCAGAGTCACAGACAGAGATGGAGAGAGAGATAATTCACCCACTCGTTGGTTCACTTGCCAAATGGGGATCAAAGTAGGTCTGCCCAGTTTATAACCTAGACTGGGAAGTGTGGAGGGGGAGAGAAGTTTGAAGGGGAATCCTGAATTTATTACTCCCTCCCCACCTCCAGTTCAAGATGTGAGGTGTGCTTACTTCTCTAAGCTGCTGAAAATGATGGTAGAGAAGGGTGTTATGTAAAAAGATGCTAAGTGGGGGTTGGTGCTGTGGCGTAGCAGCTAAAGGCACCACCTGGTCTGAGTCCAGGCCACTGCACTTTTAAAAAAAATTTCTTTCTTTTTTTTTTTTTTTGCCAGGCAGAGTTAGACAGTGAGAGAGAGACAGAGAGAGAGTTATAGACAGAGAGAGAGAGAAAAAGGTCTTCCTTCTATTGGTTTACTCCCCTAATGGCTGCCATGGCTGGCACTACACCGATCCGAAGCCAGGAACCAGGTACTTCCTCCTGGTCTCCCATATGGGTACAGACCCAAGCACTTGGGCCATCCTCCTCTGCCCTCCCAGGCCACAGTAGAGAGAGAGCTGGACTGGAAGAGGAGCAACCGGGACTAGTATCCAGCACCCTAATCGGGACTAGAACTCAGGGTGCTGGCGCCGCAGGCAGAGGACTAGTCAAGTGAGCCACGGCGCCAGCCAAAAAATTTATTTCTTTGAGAGTTAGAGTTACAGATAAGAGGGAGAGATAGAAAGATCTTTCATCCGCTGGTTCACTCCCCAAATGTCTGCAACGGCCGGAGCTGGGCTGATCCAAAGCCAGGAGCCAGGAGCTTCTTCCAGGTCTCCCACGTGGATGCATGGGCCATCTTCTGCTGCTTTTCCAGGCCATATCAGGGAGCTGGATCAGAAGTGGAGTATCTGGGACTTGAACTGTGCCCATATGGGATGCTGGCACTTCAGACAGCAGCTTTACCAGCTATGCCACCGTGCCAACCCCAGTAAAAAGTTTTAATTTTTTTTCAAAGTTAGACTATGGGCTCGTGTTGTGACGTAATAGGTAAAGCCCGTTGCCTGTAACACCAGCATCCCACATCGGCACCAGTTCAAGCCTCTGCTGCTCCACTTCCAATCCAGCTCCCTGCTGATGTGCTTGGGTAAAGCAGCAGCAGATGACTGAAGTGCTTAGGTCCCTGCACCTACGAAGAAGCTCCTGGCTCCTGGCTTCGGCCTGGCCTGGTCCCAGCCATTGGGGAGTGAACCAGTGGATGGATTATCTCTTTCTCTATCACTCTCTTTCTCTCTATAACTCTGCTTTTCAAATAAATTTTTTTTTTTTTTTTTTAAAGAAGGGTTGGAATTTGGCAGTGGCAATAGACTGGAAGGAGGTTAGGACTTTGCGGTTGGCTGCTAATAGGTGCTTTAAACAGGATAGAGAAGCCTATAGTGGTCAAAGCTACAGCAAACTAAAGTTACTGATTTATCTGGAAATTGTGACTGAAAAACAGGAATGTGGAATAATAAAGCTTTATATTTCTGTTTACCTTCCTTCTAAGTTCCTTCAAACATCTCACCACAGTTTGCACAGATTTCAGAATTTTAAAGTTCTTTGTCTTCTAGTTATTTTTTGCCCTCCTTCCTAATCCAATTAAGTAAGGCTTTTGTTTCTCAGCACTTAGCAGTTCCCTCTCCAGGCTATTTTCAGAACCAATTAGATTTTATAAAGTTTTTCCAGAGCACGGATGCACAGTTAAATGGGGAGTGAAGGACTGGAAGAAGGCTTAGAAAAAGAGTCCAGGTGAGTAAGTAATAGCTGGCCAAAACGGTCTCATTCTGAATATGCTTGTACCCCAACACACACAATTGCTGAGTTATGGGGTGATTCAGGAAATGCTCTGTGCAGATCTCTCATAAAATAGTGTGGGTGTGATTTCTTACTATGCCTTAGCGAAATGAAAAGTGTACCAGGTAATCCACACTACCCCCTCCAGTGTGCAAACCTGTTGTCTCTCAGCTTTCTAGTAAGGATGGAAGCCACCTGGAATCTTGCCACAGAGTAGAAGGACTTTGATCTCCAGGCTGTTGCACAAGTCTTGCAGTACCTGGCGGTGTTCCCGTGACACCTCCAGTCCTGGCTATGTCCCCATGACACATCATACCAACCTCAAAGTTGGTAAGGTTCCTGAGAAGGGGCTTGCAGTGGGCATAATGATTCCTGCAGCAGCTCCCGCTAAGGCAGGCAGCACACCATTTTCTTGGCAAGCACAGATTGAAGTGGAGGAGGGCTTTGTTTACTTGGACTTATCTTTATTTTAGGAGCTTTATGTTTCAGACCAAGCTAGTTGAAAAATTACAGAGTTGACCTTAGGTAGCTGACCTCTATGGGTGTTGGCTTGTTTCTTTAAAAATGTGCTTTAAATTACAAAAATCAAACATGAATATACCCTCTTTGTGACAAGTTCAGCTAATCTGTAGAATAAAAAGCAAAAGTTCCCTTTACCCTCCTCAGTCTGCTTCTCCTGCTCAGGGATCAGCAATGGTGTCAGCTGGGCGCAGGGATGTATTTTTCCAAATGTTTAAAGCATTTGGTTACACACAAATATAGATGACATTATTTTCTTCTGTATACATGGTAATATATAGATTATATTATTTTTTTTCCTATTCCTCACCAACTTTTTTTTAAAGAGCTACTTATTATTTTTTAAAGATTTATTTATTTATTTGAAAGTCAAAGTCACAGAGAGAGACAGAGAGAGAGAGTCTTCATCTGTTAGTTCACTCCCCAACTGGCCGCAATGGCCGGAGAGGTGCCGATCTGAAGCCAGGAGCCAGGAGCTTCTTCTGGGTCTCCCATGCAGGTGCAGGGGACCAAGGACTTGGGCCATCTTCTACTGCTTTCCCAGGCCAGAGAGCTGGATTAGAATGGAACAGCCAAACTCTAACTGGCTTGCATATGGGATGCTGGCATTATAGGCGGTGGCTTTGCCTGCTAAGCCACAATGCTGGCCTTATCCATAGACGTTTTAGCAATGTAACCTGCAACAGCACATAGAAGGGTCTTGTTTCTCATCCTTGATCTGTTCAAGGAGCCTTTTACTGTTAACGTTACAACTGCTAAAGAAAATTTATAGGAGTTCATTGGTATGGACCAAGCTCCTGCACTAGGTCCAACTGGCCCAACCACAATGGAGTCAGTCATCCTGAAGTTCCAAGTCACCAAGTTGACAGGAAGTCGTTTATCTGACCTTCTGAGAAATCAGGAGAGAGAACAATAATGGATATATCACAAATAAGCATTTTGGTTCGCATGAGTGAGTTCTTCCTTACATTGAAAATAACTTTGAAACCAGTTGGTTTTCTGTTCTCTTTCTCTGCTTTCCTCAGCCTTCTCGATATATAAAGCCAACATCCTCTGCTCAGTTCATTGAAACATTCATTCTGTTCAATGGAATGAGGACTTGCCTGATTGTAGAATCATAAATAAAAGTCAGTCAAGAGCTTTCAGCTGAATTTGTTGTAATTTTGTCTTTTGATGCAATGTTTTAGATCCATTTCTTCATTTCATACTTTTTCAGTTTTTTTTTTTTTTTTTGACAGGCAGAGTGGACAGTGAGAGAGAAAGACAGAGAGAAAGGTCTTCCTTTGCCATTGGTTCACCCTCCAATGGTTGCCGTGGCTGGCACGCTGCTGCCAGTGCACAGCGCTGATCCAAAGCCAGGAGCAAGGTGCCTCTCCTGGTCTCCCATGGGGTGCAGGGCCCAAGCACTTGGGCCATCCTCCACTGCACTCCCGGGCCACAGCAGAGAGCTGGCCTGGAAGAGGGGCAACCGGGACAGAATCCGGCACCCCAACCGGGACTAGAACCCGGTGTGCCGGTGCCACAGGCGGAGGATTAGCCTATTGAGCTGTGGTGCCGGCCTATTTCATACTTTTTCAACACATGCCTACCTTGTGCCAGGTACTGAGGACTAGGTGCAAGGAATAGTTATGTACAACTGGAGTGATCCTTGTCCATGCTGCATGTGGGATTCCTGGATCTCATATAGCTGCTTGAAGGCATAAGGCATACAGTACCTGTTTACTGAAAGACTTGGCCTCCAACCAAGGAAAAGCAGGTGTCGCATAATATTTTTATGTGAAGTGAAATCAGACCACCAGAAAAACACAAATACTGTACAATTCAACTTATATGAGATATTAAAG